>NC_043005.1:109189536-109194536 GCF_006345805.1 Octopus sinensis | reverse complement strand
GATTAAAGTAAATATATATATACACAAGGAGGTGCAATGGCCCAGTGGTTAGGGCAGCGGACTCGCAGTCATATGAACGCGGTTTCGATTCCCAGACTGGGCGTTGTGAGTGTTTATTGAGCATAAACACCTAAAAGCTCCATGAGGCTCCGGCAGGGGGTGGTGATCCCTGCTGTACTCGTTCACCACTCTTTCTTCTGTTGGCCTGCTTGCTTAGCCAGCGGGGTGGTGTCATTCGAAGGCTAAAACAACGTGAACGCATTGTGACCAGTGATCTGTAGCAACATCTGATGGTCTGGTCGACCACATCACATGATATATATACATAAAAATATATATTGATATGCAAAACTTATGAAACTGAGCCAAATAATTAAATTTCTTAAGGAGATTCTGATGTTCCATTAATTATGCATAAACAGTGGTCCTCTTAATTGGCACACATTTTTTTTACCTTGGTGGACAAAATTAATAATGTTGGTGACAGAAGACAAACTTGGTTAGCTTATTGTGTACTGCCATCGTTTCTTATTGTATCCTTTACTTATTCTAAATGTCTTATGATCTTAGCTTATTGTTCTTCATAAACCCAACATATTCTACCCTACACTCTTGGGTTACTGTACTCTACGAACCTCATTTATTCTATCCCCCCCAAAAAAATTTGGTTCATTACAGTCTATAATTCCAGCTTCATATACATAGCTTATAAACTTCTCTTATTGTAATCTATAAACTGGGTTGTTTTAATAGTTTTTATGTAAATGATACAATAAACATGCACTGAATGAAGGACTCAAATACTGTTCATAGATTCGAAATAATATTTTATATTAGTGGTGACTGTTTCCTTTGAAGTTCCACCATTAAAACTACTTTGAGAAACCAGTATTAATGGCAAAACTTCAAAATAAACAGTCACTATTAATATTATATATATATTGTATATATGTGGATATATATGTATATATATCTATATATATATATATATATATGTATATTCTTTTATTCTTTTACTCGTTTAACCCATGCCATGCAGCTCCAGTCATGCTGGAGCATATATATATGTATGTGTGTATTAATACACACACACATATATATATGCTCAGCATGACTATACATATATATTATATATATAATATATATATATATATATATTGGTGTGTTGTGTACAGCAAAACTTTAGATTCAAATGAATATGGTACTTAAGTTAGATGCACCAGAATTTTGTATGGTATTCTCCATAAAAATCCGTGGGGTGATTATAATCAAAATAAGCAACAAGAACGACCCCGGTAATTTGGTACGATCGTTTCGTACTACATAATTTTATTAAATGTTGTAAGTATTACATATATATACGGGTATAGTCACAGGTGTAGCTGTGGCACAAGAAGCTTGCTTGATTTTGGGCTCAGTCTCACTGCATGGCTCTATGAGCAAATTTCTACTGTAGCCTTGTGCTGACCCCCAAAGTGTTGTAAGTGGATTTGGTAGATGAAAACTGAAAGAAGCTTGTTGTATGTATATACATATACAAATATATGTTTGTGTGTTTGTATGTGTGCATGTGTGTGTGTTTATTTACGTGTGTATGTCTGTGTTTGTCCCCCACAACCATTGCTTGACAACTGATGGAGGTGTATTTATATTGCTGTAACTTTGCAGTTCAGCAAAATAAACTGATAGAATAAGTACAAGACTTACGAAAAACAAGTCCTGTTCGATCAAAACATGAAGAATCCTCTTTAATGGTGCTCCACCATGGCTGCATTTAAATGACTGAAGTCAAAGAATAAAAGAATATACCCATACACACACACACACACACACACACACACACACATAAATAATTTTTTTCTCTCCTTGTTTCTTTGTGTGTTCCTTTCTGTGAAAAGCATAGGCTCGAAACATTAAAGACTTTTTCAATTTCCGAGCGTTATACTAATACATATGTTTGTTTTCTACACCACCTGTCTTTTGGTTTTTCGTGATTCTCTCACTGTATATATATATATATATAATATATATATATATTATATATATATATAGATATATTATTATATATATATAGATATAGATAGATAGATAGATAGATAGATAGATATATAGATAGAAGATAGATAGATAGATAGATAGATGATAGATAGATATTCAGAGTATTTAGGAAATTACTTCATACATTTATGATATTTAGATAGATTTTTTTCAAGAGTTAAGATTAAGAAAAATTTTTTTAAAGAGTAAAATCTAAATGACCAGCATTTCTCAAAAAAAAATTAGAACATAATCTGGAAAGGTATACATTGCATAAGATTAGTAAACTTCCAAACACATATAGAAATGAGTTTACAAAAAAAGAGTTAAATTACCCTAATAAATTTGAAGTAAAACTAGTAACTTCTAGAGACTTCCCAAAATCCACAATTCTAAAGAAATTGAGAATTTGACGGACATCCAGACACCATACATAAAGCTTCCAAGACCACCTGATCTTAAATTAAGACACATTGTAGCAGAACCAGTATCAAGCACCCAAACATTAAGCAACTTGCTTGACATGATTCTAAAACCCTATATAAATTGGTCCCACATTTTATTAAAGATGATATGGACTTCCTAAACCAAATTCCAAAAAGTGCAAACAAAGAAACTAAGTCAGCTTTTGATGTAGTTATTCTCTACACTAATATTCCCCATACATTAGAACGAGAAGCAGTAGAATTCTGCGTAAAAGGTCACCCACAAAAAGTTCAAGAGATATTCTCCAAGGAGTTCGTACTTGAAGGACGAAACCTAGCACTCGAAAATAACTACTTCTTTGACAAACAATATTACCAACAAATATCTGGAGCTGCAATGAGAACCAAAGTAGCACCAACATTTTTGCAACACTGGTAATGGAATATTTGGAAGAAAAAATCTGTTCGTTATCTAACATTCCATTTGGCCAAAACCTTATTTGTAAACTGGAAAAGATTCTTGGATGACTGTTTTATATTCTGGAACAAAAGTAAGGAGGACCTTAGAAAATTTGTCAAACAAATAAACAGCACTCATGTGTGAGTGTGTGCATGCATGTATGTACATGTAATTTGTGTCTCCTTGTTTTGATATAATGTGACAATTGTAAATGAGTGCTATCGTCATACAAGTGGTGTTCTTTTTCTCCAATCTTCTATGAATACACATCCAGGCATGGGGAAATATTATCTTGTTAGAAAGCAGGTTAGGGTTGGTGACAAATTAAGGCATATTATCTGTAGGTAATATGCCTTAATCTGACCCATGCAAGCATGGGTCAGATTTAAGCAGGTGAGGAAATGATGGAGAGGAGGAAGAATTCATTATGGAAATAAATGAAAGGGAACTCGCTTTCCTAGATATTTTAAAAATCAAAGAAAAAGTAATTATTACAACCGTTCACTATTATAAAACCACAGACACACACCAATATTTAGACTTTAGACCTTACCTTCCTTCCCATACAAAAGGAAACATACATTTTAATGTGGAAAGATGAATATGCACAATAGTTTTGGACACAAATACACAAGGAAAATGACTTGCAGAACTTAGCTTGTTCCTTAAAAAACAAAAATACCCCTCCAAACTAATAGACCAAGCGAGAATTAAAGCTAAGGTTATTTCAAGAATAAGCAAGAAAATACGTATTAAAATATTCCATTTGTTACCACCCACAATCCCAAGACCCACAACATTCTACAATCAGCCAAACACCTCCTACCAATTCAACACCAGTCCTCTAACAAATACTTAAGGAACAACAGATCATCAACAGCCAAAGACAACCACCAAACAGTAAGAGACTTCTAACCAAGGCACCAGAGAAAGAAACCATACAAGTAACCAAGTGTGGAGACCCTCGATGTTGGACATGGGAATTAATCAAACAGGGATCAGCCCCAAAATTCAAAATTAAAGGTAAAAACAAATGCCTGTGCAATTGTTGTAAATGAGTCTCACCATCTAACAAGTGGGTTTTTCATTTCAAACTGACTGTGAAACATATCCAGCCACGAGGAAATGTCACCCTGCATGGATGGATATAGGTGGCAGTTGAGCATCAGCCTGCAGAAAATTTGCTTCAACAAATTCCAACTGACCCATGCAAGCAAGGAAAACTGGACGTTAAAATGATTATGATGAAATATACATACATATATATATATATTATATATATATATATATATATAATACCATGTGGAGGCGCAATGGCCTAGTGGTTAGGGCAGCGGACTCGCGGTCACAGGATCGCGGTTTCCATTCCCAGACTGGGCGTTGTGAGTGTTTATTGAGCGAAAACACCTAAAAGCTCCACGAGGCTCTGGCAGGGGGTGGTGATCCCTGCTGTACTCTTTCACCACTCTTTCTTCTGTTGGCCTGCTTGCTTAGCCAGCGGGGTGGCATCATTCGAAGGCTAAAACAACACGAACGCATTGTGACCAGCGATGTGTAACAACATCTGATGGTCTGGTCGGTCACATGATCACGTGGTCACGTGATACAGAAAGATACAGATACATACATACATACATACATACATATGTGTACAATATATAAGTGTATATGCAGCATAAACACCTACACACATGTATAAGCACTGCCACACACAAAACACATATTAATAAGCCACCTCCACCGTGCTTACGTCTATATCTATAAATTGACGGCCACAATACTTAACAAAGTAGGAAGAAAATCAACAACAGAAGGAAACAACCAGAATAAAACTTCATTTCATAATAAGTTTGCATAGAAAATGGAAAAAATTTCTTCCTAGTTGACCTAAGGGTGAACAAGCCAAATATTCATGCTTCTCTCCTTGTCTCTTTGAGAACCTATTTAGAATTTAAGGAAGGGTATGATCATTAAAGAATTTGGGGTTGGCACTTGTAGTTTTGATTCCATTGTTGTCCAAGTCAACTTTGAAGAAAAGGTATGCTGGAAGGACTTTCTCCAAACAACATGCATTATAG
>NC_043005.1:109182036-109187036 GCF_006345805.1 Octopus sinensis | reverse complement strand
GCAAGAGAGACCGATAGAATAAGTACTGGGCTTACAAAGAATAAGTCCCGGGGTCGATTTGCTCGACTAAAGGCGGTGCTCCAATATGGTCGCAGTCAAATGACTGGAACAAGTAAAAGAGTAAAAGAGAGAGAGAGTAATATATTTCTTTACTACCCACAAGGGGCTAAACATAGAAGGGACAAACAAAGACAGACAAAGAGATTAAGTTGATTACATCAACTCCAGTGCGTAACTGGTACTTTATTTATCAACCTCGAAAGGATGAAAGGCAAAGTCGACCTCGGCGGAATTTGAACTCAGACCGTAACGGCAGACGAAATATCGCTAAGCATTTCACCTGACGTGCTACCGTTTCTGCCAGCTCGCCGCTGTGTGTGTATGTACGTGTGTGTGTGTGTCTGTATGTGTGTATTTGCATGTGTGTGTGTGTACATATAAATCATCATCATCATCATCATAATGCTAGTATGGAGTGGACAGTTTGACATGGAGCTAGCCAGCCAGGAAGCTTTCTATACTCCAGTTGTCTGTTGTGGCATGGTTTCTATGGCTGGATGCTCTTCCTAATGCCAGCCACTTTACAGAGAGTGCTGAGTGCTTTTCACATGCCACCAGCATGGATGTGTTTATGCAGCACCAGAACATAGAAGAAAAGTGTTGTTTCAACACAGATGATTTCATCCTTTAATCATCTCTATTCATCCTTTAATTCTTCATTTCATCCTTTAATCATCTCTAACCTTTTGCATCCAGATGTCTTCTACATGACTTGAAAAGAGACACCAAACTTGCATTAGCTTCATAAACAGAGTTCTTTGAAAACTGTAGTAGCGAAATACTGACACCACCGTGGGATAGTAAGTGAACTGTCCTAAACCTTATAAAGCGCATTCTTACTAACAGTGCGAGGTACAGTGTGGTGTGTGCAGTCGATTTGTGAAGGTGGTTGTAGAAGTCAAAAAGAAGAGATGTAAGTTTGTTACTAATTTCGTTTTTGTAATGTTATAACACTGTTACAGTATAGTCTATATCAAAACCACAAAGATATAAGAAAAACAGATTCCACAAGGGATATGCCAATCTTATCTTGTTCAATAACACAAAGACATATCATTATACGAAGCCTGAACATGAATAACATGCAGCTAGGACATCAGTTGCTGCAAGTTTGTTACAAATGCCATGTTTCAACATCACTGACAGTCCACTTGGCAATTGTAACGTATTTGAAAATTGTAACAATTTGAAACATAGCAAAGTGTGTATCAAAAAGAGACTGCTCTTTCCTTCAAGGGCAGAAAATAGTTGAGCCCCATTCCTATGCTTGAACCAATTTAATATCGCCTTTACCAAAGACCATCGTCTTGCAAACATTCAGACCAGGTTTTCCATTTGAGTATACCTGTTTTCCTCTCTCCCACCTTTGTCTAAGGGCCTGTAACGGATCATGGGTACTGCTTTCCTTGTGGACTATCCCTCTATTAAGCTCAGGTGAGATCCACAATGGAATAGTGATCCAACACCTGGTGGGGGATGACTACTACAACACACATACACACACACACACACACACACACACATACACAAACACACACACACACACACACACACACACACACATACACAAACACACACACACACACACACACACATCCTGGATCACTGCTAAAGAAAAGTCACTTGAGTGATTAACATCAAGTCACTCATCAACTCATTCTCATCTCTGGCTCACAGACGAAGTGATTTTGTTTGCTTTATCTACTTTTACAATAGAGGCCTCAGTTCTTGGAGTCAGTCACACACACACACACACACACACACAAATATCTGGCTTCTGGAATTTTCTCCTTTCAAATTTTTTCCTGAAGCAATCATCATGCAAACTGCTCAAGATTAACTTCAGCTATTTCGCTACTCTTGCAGGACTTGCAAAGACCATGGACACAATATTATATGCACAGATAAATAATTGTTGGGAGAAAAGATCTGAAATTTGTTACCCTATTTGATATATTCATTATATTCTCTGTCAACTCATCTGATTAATACAGGCAAAGTGTATACTATTGTTTATATGTTAAAATGAAAACTATTACAAGACAATTTTTTCATCCTAACTGCATCTTGTGTATATACATACCTCAAGTTCACTTCATTTCTTACCCTTTTAACCAAAAACACATCATTTACTAAATAGATTTCCACTAAATGACTTTTATAATCACAACCTGAAAAATTCCTTCACAACATTTAAATTAATTTATATGCAAATATATATTCACATTATTCAGTGTGTCTTTCTTTTGTAATTTGTCTATTATTATTATTTTGTAATTTGCCTATCATTATTATTTTGTAATTTGCCTATTATTATCATTTTTAATTTGCCTATTATTATTATTTTGTATATTAATAGTTATCGCCAAACTAATATGGCAGTCCATAAATATAAGACTAAAGCTGTCGATGATTAGCCCCAAGAGGCCATCGCCTCTAGCTAGCTATATGACACATGAATCTGCATCCGTTACAACCCTCGAACAAGGGAGGTCAGCCGCTTCACCTTGCTGGTCAGACATCTGCAGACATGTTTCAGGGTTGTTGCCCTTTATCAATGCAGCGTAGTCAGACTTAGTAATTTTAATATTTCTATTATTGAAAACAAGTGGATGTATTCCACGGAAACTAGGTAAATAAAATCTTCAAACAGACGGTTGGTAGCGATACCTGCTGGGTCTGACTACGCTGCATTGATAAAGGGCAACAACCCTGAAACATGTCTGCAGATGTCTGACCAGCAAGGTGAAGCGGCTGACCTCCCCTGTTCGAAGGTTGTAATGGATGCAGGTTTGTGTGTCATATAGCTAGCTAGAGGCGATGGCCTCTTGGAGCTAATCAGTGACATCTTTAGTCTAATATTTATGGACTGCCATATTAGTTTGGCGATAACCATTAATATCCAGTAACACTGCCGTAATCTCCTTTAGAGAGACTTAGTAATTTTAATATTTCTATTATTATTTTGTAATTTGCCTATTATTATTATTTTGTAATTTTCTTATTATTATTTTATAATTTTCCTATCATTATTTCTAATCTGATGAGCAACCATGTAGCAATTTTTGATTTTTTTGTTTAGTTTACATTTAGTATTTGTTCGTTGATGGACTATTTTATTTATTGTTAATAAATGACCAGCTTTTAATTGGATTTTGAGAAAAAGGTGAAAGGATTATTGTCTTTAAATTAATGTCTGACTTTAGCATTGTTCAATGTAATGAGTTGCACTGCATCAATGGTTATTGTTGTAGTGGTTCTTACTCTTCGCTCACATAGCAATCCTGATTCAACATACCTACGATCAAATGCATTCCAGCAGTGACAACCGTCTGGTCTGTTGTTTAGCCTTCAGCCAGCTCTGATCTTGCTGACATAGTAACAAGTATCCACTCTCTTTCTATATTGTTCTTATTGAGAATGTTGTAGTTGCTTTTGTTGTTGCTGTTTTACCTCAGGTCAGCCCTGATGCAGCAGACCTATGATGAAAAGTATTCTAGCAATGACCGTTGTCCAATCTGTGTCTGTTTATTTATATAATTTGAATGATTTCTAACTGCAGCCAAGCAGGAGATGTTACAAACGCAAAGTCAATTAGTGAGACAGCTTTGTACTTATCAGCCATATATTATAGTTGACATTACAATGCTTTAGAATTTAAGGATTATCTTCTTCCTCCTCTCCATCATTTCCTCACCTGCTTTAAACTTATATATAGACAAAGGATTAAAGGATATTACCTACAGATAATATGTCTTAATTTGTCACCAACCCTAACTTGCTTTCTAACAAGATAATATTTCCCCATGCCTGGATGTGTATTCATAGAAGATTGGAGAAAAAGAACACCACTTGTATGACGATAGCACTCATTTACAATTGTCACATTATATCAAAACAAGGAGACACAAATTACATGTACATACATGCATGCACACACTCACACACACATGCATACACACACATATATATATATATATATGATAGATCGGAGGCCACTACACACATTTTTTTTCTCTTTGTTTTTTTTTCTGTGTCCCTTTCTGTAGAAGAGCATAGGCTCGAAATGTAAAAGACTTTTTCTATTCCTGAGCGTTATACTAATACATCTGTTTGTTTTCTACACCACTTGTCTTCGTCTTTTGTTTTTTCGTGAACTCTCCCAATATATATATATATATATATTCAGTTTCTATTGACTAAATCCATTTACAAGGCTTGAGACTATAGCAGAAACCCTTTCCCAAAGGTGTCACTCAGTGTGACTGAAACCAAAATCTTGCGACTAGATGAGAACTCCGTCATCACACAGACATAAAAATTGCTTACAAGGAAAATCACATTTGTTCATATAGTTCTTGATACACACTTTCTGAAAATATCATGTGATATTCATGGCTGGAACAAAAGTGGTCACAGGTCTCAAATTTGGGTTTTATCATGGTTTCAAAAATCATCAGTCACCTGATTTTGACACTTGATTAATTAATAAGAAACAGACTTTTGACTTCAAATATTTTTTATTAAGATATGAAATTTAACATAAATTGTTGTTCAGAGTATCTGATAAGGAGTAATATTTTGTATGAAAATTACCTGCAAGCACAAACTGTCTGAATTAAGGAATTTAGCTTTCACTTTTTTTCTAGAAATATATATTCATTCTATTAACTTAAAATTGAATGCTCTGAACTTTGTACAAGATATATGTACATACAAACATACATGTGCATAGGTGCATACATATATGTGTGAATGCATATCTGTATTTATGTATGCGTATTTATGTCTGTGTGTTTATGTATGTATGAATATATATATATATGTATATATATATATGTGTGTGTATATATATATGTATATATGTATACATACATGTCTATATATAAGTATATAAATATATATGTATATATGTATATACATATATATATGTATGTATA
>NC_043005.1:109172036-109177036 GCF_006345805.1 Octopus sinensis | reverse complement strand
TGCGCCTGAACCATTTAATTTGAATGTGGCCTTATCACTCCACACAATCTTTGTTGGAAAGTGTGCATCTCCTACACATTGTGCCGAGTACCACTCGCAATACTGCACACTTTGGTCTGGATTATCGTCACTAATAGCATGAACTAATCTTGGGATGTAATTTTTCCATTGACAACACTTCAAAATGCGTTGGAACAGTTGATTCTGTAATACCTACCTCATGAATCTCTTGTTGCACAGGTTTTTTTGACTTTGGGGATGCATTTCCAGCAATCCTTGCTTTGTGGGGATTGTTGATGTTTGTGGTCTTCTGGAACGCTTCTTATGGATATTCTGAACAGTTCCATCGGCTTCAAACTTATCTCTAATTTAAGCAATGGTAAATCACATTGGTGGATCTGTTTGAAACTCCCTCCTAAACCGTCTTTTCACTTCAACTGCATTTTCACACTTCCAGTAGAATTTTAGTCTGACTGCCACCATTAATTGTTATGAGTTTAATCTGGGAAGAAAAAAAGACATCATTTGAGTTATATATATATATATATATAATGTATATATATATATATATGTATATATATATATAATATATATATATATATATGTATATATATATATAATGTAAATACATATATATATATATATATATATATACATATTGGCCTGCTCGCTAGCCAGCGTGGTGGCGTCATTTGAAGGCTAAAACAATGCGAAGCGCATTGTGACTAGCGATGTGTAGCAACATCTGATACCCTGGTCGGTCACGGTAATCACGGTGATATATATATATATATATATAATGTATATATATATATATAATGTATATATATATATATGGTGGAGGCGCAAAGGCCCAGTGGTTAGGGCAGCGGACTTGCGGTCGGAGGATCGCGGTTTCGATTCCCAGACCGGGCGTTGTGTGTGTTTATTGAGCGAAAACACTAAGCTCCACGAGGCTCCGGCAGGGGATGGTGGTGATCCCTGCTGTACTCTTCACACTCTAAAGGCGGTGCTCCAGCATGGCCACAGTCAAATGACTGAAACAAGTACAAAAAAAAAAAAAATTATATAATATATATATAATGTATATACATATATATATATATATATATAATATATATATATATATATATAAAAATATAATTATGTATATATATATATATATATATATATATTACACACACACGCTCAAATACAGGAGAATTTGTGTTGGGTTCAAAACTGCACCTGAATCTTAAAACATGTAGTCGTTTTTAAATTTTGTAATGGATTTCTTCAAATACCAAACTTGTTCCCCGATTTTTTGCTTATCAATGGTATAAATCAGTAAATGAAGAGTTGTTTAGGAGAGTCTAAAGTTACAAGGTAAATATCAGAAAAACATGTTTCAATGATCAAATCTTTAAATGTTCACACAATTTCAATGAGCTTCATAGGAATAGGATAGTAGTTATAAGTGTAAATGTTCAGTGAAGATCATAACAAATGAACATCATTGAAAATTCAGTCATATTAAGTTCTTATTAAGAAAAAAATGGGTTGGGGGTGAAAAGAAAAAGATGAAGAGAAAGAAAAGAAGTTTCTTTTCACAATTTCTGTCATGGTACATGTAATTCTTTTCTCAATTTCAGCTGAAGTGCATGGGTCTCTTCACCATCTAAACTTTTCTTTTATGTTCCTTCTTGAGCCATGCCTGGTTCATAAGGGCCAGTTTCCCGGTTTCCTTGGAATGCCAGTCCATCGTAGGTGACCTGCAAGGGGAAAGAGTGAGAGAAAGTTGTGGCGAAAGAGTCAATAAGAGTTCCCCATTACCATCTGCTGGGGTCGGTGGAGCTTAGGTGTTTTGCTCATAAACACACACACACATTGCCCAGTTTGAGATTTGAATCCACAATCCCTCGACCGTGAGTCTGCTGCTCTAACCACTAGGCCATGTGCCTCCACATCTAAACTTATTAGGGTTTGAAATGTTATAAGTCCAAAATCTTCAAGTATATATATTTATGTTTTTATGGTAAAAGATCAAGTTTTGATTGGTTGTAATTTCGATGATGTTTTTTTGTTTTTCTCCTGGACATTTTAGTCTGGCAAAGTCTAGCATTCTGAACTCTAACAAGCTAAGGAGGGGAAGAGAACTGTGCACTTTACTTATCACACACACCACCACCACCACCACCACTGCTATCTGCCTGTCTTTCTTTCTTTCCTTCTCTCCCTCCCCTGTACTTCTCTCTCTATCTACCTTTCATTTCAGCTAACTTTTTAACCATGTAATAAGTATTCCTTCCCCACCCCACCGCACATCATTAAAACCTCTCTCTCCCTCTTTTTCTCTTGTCTTCTTTTTCTCTTGTCTTCTTTTTCTCTTGTTCTTTGCTTCTATCATCAGCTGACCACGAGACCATTTGGCATAAGTTCATTAATATTAATCACCTTTTTCTACTTCTTCCTCTCTTCTTTCTTCACTCCTCTCTCTCTCTCTTTCTCTCTCTCTCACTCCACCTCACTCATTCCACCTCACAACTAACTAATTATAATGGGTGAAAGAACAAGCAGAGAGTGGCTGTGTGGAAAGTAGCTTGCTTTCCCACCACATAGTTCCCGGTTCAGTCCCACTGCATGGCACCTCGGGCAAGTGTTTTTATTATAGCCTTAAGCTGACCAAAGCCTTGGGAGTGGACTTGGTAGACGGAAACTGAAAGAAGCCCGTCGGATATATGTGTGTGTGTATGTTTGTGTGTCTAAGTTTGTCCCCACCATGATCACTTGACTACTGATGCTGGTGTGTTGACGTCCTCATAGCTTAGCAGTTTTATAAAAAGGGACTGATAGAATAAGTACTAGGTTTACAAAGAATAAGTCTTGGGGTGGATTTGTTCAATTAAAGGCAGTGCTCCAGCATGGCTGCAGTCAAATGACTGAATCAAATAAACGAATAAGTGAATAAATGAATGGATATAGGTGCAGGAGTGGCTGTATGGTAAGTAGCTTGCTTACCAACAACACGGTTCCAATTAATGTCACATCCTATAAAGTACAGCTGTTTCAACTCCATTAATAAAAACAAGTTTTTCAAGAATGATAAAATATTGTTTAAATATAATGAGGTTTCATCAGATACGTATATCTTCTTAAATACATCAGGAAAAATAGCAGGAGTGGCTGTGTGGTAAGTAGCTTGCTAACCAGCCACATGGTTCTGGGTTCAGTCCCACTGTGTGGCATCTTGGGCAAGTGTCTTCAGCTATAGCCTTGGGCCGACCAATGCCTTGTGAGTGGATTTGATAGACGGAAACTGAAAGAAGTCTGTCGTATATATGTATATATATATGTGTGTGTGTGTGTATGTTTGTGTGTCTGTGTTTGTCCCTCTAGCATTGCTTGACAACCGATGCCGGTGTGTTTACATCCCCGTCACTTAGCGGTTCGGCAAAAGAGACCGATTAGAATAAGTACTGGGCTTCCAAAGAATAAGTCCCGGGGTCGATTTGCTCGACTAAAGGCAGTGCTCCAGCATGGCCGCAGTCAAAATGACTGAAACAAGTAAAAGAGTAAAAGAGTAAAGAGTAATTGAAAATTTGTATACCTGTTATCACTATTCAAAACAAAAAAAAAACGCTTTTTGATAGCAAGATTAATCATAAATAAATAATCTAGCTGAAATTTTGAAAATTCCTAAATTTAAATCTATTAGTATCTAGTTCTATAGCTGATTCCATAGCACAATACACACATTCATATAGACGTATTTATATATATCTATATATACACATGTACATCTATCCATTTATGCATATATACATACACACACATGTACATATACATACATGCATATTTAAATACAGAAGTTTACTTATTCATCTGTATATATATTTACAATTAGAATGCATATACATTTCCATATACACATGTATATATATTTGCAGTAAAACATTACTTCATATATTAATTCAAATCTACATAAAAGCTTACAATTTATTCAAGTTATAGTTTAAAGTAAATACAGGTTATATAATATATACATTTCTTTACTACAAAGAAGGGGTTAAACACAGATGAGACAAACAAGGACAGACAGACGAATTAAGTCGATTATATATATTACGAAATTTCAATTAGATTATTTATTTATGATTTAAGCTTTCTCTCAAAAAGCAATTTTTTGAATAGCATTAGCAGTTATAAAAACTTTCAATTGTTATTTTTTGTAAAATATTCAAGAAGATATGTCTATCGGATGAAACCTCATTATACTTAAACGATATTTAATTTTTCTTGGAAAACTCGTTTTTATTAATAGAATTGAAACATCTGTAATTTATGAGATTTGTCATTTGTTTGTACGAATTTATCATTTAATGATTAAACTATTTAATTGTTCAATTTATTGTTTTGCTTCCCATGTTACATTTATATATATATATATATATATATATATTATTATAATATCTATAAATGTAGTTTGGTTTATTCTCTTCCTCTTTCTCTATCTACTCTTCTTTATCCTACTACTTCATTCTTCCCCAAATCATTTTATTTTTCTCCAAACAATAAAACGTTCCATAGATGCCACAAATATAAACTGTTGTATCAGACCTACTTTGCAGTCACATAGCTCTCCCCACAAGCTGAATCAAAAACATTTATCAGGCTTGGAACACCAAAAATAGTTTAAAGAATTTGTCTTTATTTTCTGTGTTTGTACCTCTCTCACAACCATCACTTGGCAACTGATGCTGGTGTGTTTACAACCTTGTAACTTAGTGGTTCAGCAAAAAAAGACCAACAGAATGAGTACTTTCAGGTGGTGTTCTAGTATGGCCACAGTCAAGTGACTGAAAGAATGAAAAAAGTGAAACCATAAAAGAATACATACATATATACTTATGTATGTATCTATATATATGTGTGTCTGTGTATATATATGTACATATATATACATATGTGTGTATATATATGTATATATATATATATTATATATATATCTGCATATATGTATA
>NC_043005.1:109151676-109171936 GCF_006345805.1 Octopus sinensis | reverse complement strand
CTCTCTTCAGGAAGCCTTTAAACACTTAATGGGGATTACAGATTGATATTAAATGTACTTGCTACTTTCATATGATAAAATTGTAAACAAAGTTTTTGTGGTGGAGAAAGGGATCTTGTTAGGGTTTGGAAACCTAACACTCATGATAGTGGTGTGTGTGTGTATATATATATAATATATATGTATGTATGTATGTATGTAGTATGTTTATATATGTTATAATATTATGTATGATATACTAATACATATAGTATGTGTATATATATATATATATATATATATATATATATGTATGTTGTGGTTATATATATATATATATATCTATGTATGTGTGTATATATATATATATATATATATATATATATGCATATATATATGTATGTATGTATAATAGTATGTATGTATATATGTATGTATGTATATATATATAAAGGAAAGAAAGTTTATGAAAATAAACAAAGATGAAGGCAGGTGGAGTACAAACAAACAAATGTAGTAGTATAGCGCTCAGGAATAGAAAAAGTCTTTTACATTCGAGCCTACGCTCTTCGACAGAAAGATACACAGAAAAAAACAAGGAGAGATGCGTGTAGGAGCTAACGATCTATTATATATATATATATATATATGTATATATATATATTATATATATATATATATATATGTATATATATATATAGAGAGAGGAGAGATAGATAGATAGATAGATAGATAGATAGATAGATAGATAGATAGATAGATAGATAGATAGATAGATAGATAGATAGATAGATATACAATGTTACTTCTTGTAAGAGAATATTCTTGCATATATACTCTCAATAAAACAAATACTAATAAAAGTACTCATTACTACTAATATTATGTACGTATACACATACATAATCACACACATACATGTATGAATTAGAGCACAATTTATAAACAGGTGATAGCTTAGAATATAAAGAAGTGTTTCTGTGTATCAGTATTAGTATTAGTAAAGCATAAGGGCTCAAAACATTTTAGCAACCGCCTGTTTCTTTAAAAATATTTATTTTGTAAGCAAAGGATCATTTTGCTAATGATATATGAGTATGAACAATACATTATCCCTCTTAAAACTCTGGTGGTTCCTGATCTTTCATTCAATATGCAATCATTTTTTAGGGAGGAAAATAATTTATTAGTTGTTACACAGAAGTTATTTCCCTTGAGCTTCGTAAATTTTAAGGCCAATTGTGTAAAAGAGATAAGCACTCTTTTTTACAATGGAATTAGATATTATGACATGTACATATGCATGCATGCACCCATGGACACACACACACATGCAACACAAATGTATGTATGTGTATGTATATATATATATATACATACATGTGTGCATGTGAATTTTTTCCTCTGTCTTTCCTTCTCTGGATCTTTCCTTCTCCTATGTTTCCGACGAAGAGCTCTGCTCGAAACGTTAAACTCTCCTTCTTTCCTTCTTTCCTGAGCATCCAATAATACTATATTTGTTCCACGTCCTCGAGTGTTGTGTTTTTTTGTGCTTTCTCGTTTGGATTAACTTTATATATGTATACATACATCTATATATATATATATATATATATACATGTGTGTCTATGAATGTGTGTGTAGAAATGCACATCCATGCATGTTTTAGTAGTACAAGCAGTCGTAAAGTATTGGGATTTCCAGCAAGGTTTAAATGAAATTGTGCTAAAGCATCAGAAATAGTAAGCAACTGCATCTTATAGTACAATACTTGAAATAATGGGGACATCTTACATTTGTATAGTGTGTGCCATTGGGCAGGTAATGTAGTTACTACATGTAACAACTGAGAAAGTAGTAGCGTTGGTGATGTCGTGTTTGAGGTTAATGTTTCAATAAATATTTTTATTCCAAAACATTCAGAACAAATATTCATATGCACTTTAGATTTTTTATGGTATGATTTGCTCACCTCCTCTTCCATAAACAAATAGCATCTTCTATTAAAATTAATGTAAGAGAGCAAAAATTGGATTTTAAGGCCAGGTTGTCTGTTGTGTTATTTAATCTGAGTTACTTGATAGTAAGTATAAGTTCTTTTCTAAACCTATCAAAAGTACAGCTTTTAGTGCCTGTAGTAACAACCAGACCATCATCTCTGTATATACCATCATTCTGGTTATTGAATTTACTTTTCAAGATGTTTAGTATTTACCAAGTAAACAAAGCAATCAAGAGCAAAACAGAGTAGAGGAAAGTAAAGACACCATTAAAAAAAATACATTTGCAGAAAAAGATACATAATCATACATTCAACAACATATATCAAGCACAGGATTTATTTCACAAATGGTCTTTGGTCCAAATGACAGCTCTGATCCAGCCATGAATGCAATTGGTTCCATGAACAGTTGATCTCTACCCCGCCCCATGTCACCCACCATGCATTCAATTGTAATCAGCTATGCTGGTGGCACTAGTAAGGTTGCCATGTAGTTTGTGAAACAGTGAGTACCAGCTGCAGAGGTCATGCTTCAGCATATACTGGAACAGGGTGTAGCCCTTGTATACATTAAATCCTGTCAAATTGCCCAACCTAGGCCAGCATTGGACATGGACTATTAAATGATTACATACGCACACTCTCTCTCTCTCTCTCTCTCTCTCTGACATACATGCAATCACTCTCACAAACACATACATATATACTAATACATATATATATATACATACTCACCGCACACACATATACATACACCCATGCATGTACTACATATAGTGTACACTCGTTGATATGAACAGCAAAAAAGTACTCGATCCAGTGAGAGATAAATAGCATTTAATGAATGCAGCTGTTATACATGAGCTACTTTGAGTTTCATGCATGGACAGTGCAGTAAACAGACTAGCTTATATAGTGTACTATGCATGATAAAACATTAGTTACATGATTTGGGCTGGTGTACCCTGAGCTTGCTCCTAAAACATCAAACAAAAATGATGAATCATTAGGTTTTTTTTTGCTGCACCCTATACAAATGTATAATTCTGCTTATATTTACTCAACTCATGTACACAAGAGTATATATATTTATATATATATCTGGAGTTTATGTTTATGTATATATCATTGTATGCATATGCATACCCACTTATACACACACACACACACACACACCCACACACACACACACACACACACACATATATAATATATATATATATATATATATATATATATATATTATATATATATATATATATATATATATTATATATATATATATATATGTGTATGTATATGCATGTTGTATGTATATATATATATGTATGTATATATATATGTATGTATGTATGTATGTATGTATATATATATATATATTATATGTATGTATGTATGTATGTATATATATATATATATATTTATATATATATATATATATATATGCATGAACGTAATGTATGTGTTTGAATGCATACGTGTGTGTATGTGTATAATTCTGTTTGTTGTTGCTGCAAAGGTTGTTAGTTTCCACACTGTAAGGGTGTGGAAATAGATTCAGTCAGGAAGAAGAAACTCCTTCCCATCAAACAAAATAACAAAATGAATAACAACAACATCAACAACAAAATAAATGAATAAAAGAATAATCCACCAACCAGAAATCAACCAACCGTGCATGACAAATTCAAAATCTAGGAAAAATTTTAAAAAAGATAAAATAAATTATTTGGTTACAAACTGAAGGTCAATGTTGGAGAAAAACAAAAAAAAGATAAAGAATGAAATAAAAATGATGAAATAAAACACTAACAAAAATACAAACACAAACAAACATCAATAAAATAAAGCTCTCCACCTGATCTGTTCTCTGGTTTCTGTTAGTTCAGACCATTAAATATCTGCTGATCCTTAACATTGTAAATTGCCAATCATACACTTGTGAGGGTGTGGTTAATGGAAACAACAACAACAACAACAACAATGACAGCGACAACAACAACAACAACAACAATGACATCGACAATGACAGCAACAAGAGAAATGTAAAAGTTTATGAAAAAGAGCATTTAAGAAATAGCTTTGGCAAGAATTGCTTCGGAAAAAGAAGGAAATAATAATGAGGGGGATTGTTGGTAAGGGTGGTAAGTCGTTGGTGAGAAGATTTGTGGCTAATGATGTCTCAAACACCTTTCGAAACTTTAAACCGAGTAAATAGAAAAATAGTTGACAGTGTCGTAAGATTAAGTATGTGTCTTTATACACTTTTACTCTTTTACTTGTTTCAGTCATTTGACTGCGGCCATGCTGGAGCACCGCCTTTAGTCGAGCAACTCGACCCCCAGGACTTATTCTTTGTGAGCCCAGTACCTATTCTATTGGTCTCTTTTGCTGAACCGTAAAGTGACAGGGACATAAACACACCAGCATCGGTTGTCAAGCAATGCTAGGGGGACAAACACAGACACAGAAACATACATGCACACACATATATATATCCATATATACGACGGGCTTCTTTCAGTTTCCGTCTACCAAATCCACTCACAGGGCTTTGGTCAGCCTGAGGCTATAGTAGAAGACACTTGCCCAAGGTGCCATGCAGTGGGACTGAACCCGGAACCATGTGGTTGGTAAACAAGCTACTTACCACACAGCCACTCCTGCACCTATATGTGTGTGTTTACACACACACACACACACACACACACAGATGGGATCCAGTGATTCTTGGTACAGAAAGCACTTAGTAGCACTCAAATGATTCAAACTTAGCCTCTGAGGTCTTTACGAGGGACCAATTCTGATGGGTAAAGAATGGTTATAAGAAGAATGATGGTGAGCATATATGGAGACAATTGTGTGGATGAGTGGTTGTGTGGTAAGTAGCCTGCTTACGAACCACATGTTTCCGGGTCCAGTCCCACTGCATCGCATCTTGGGCAAGTGTCTTCTACTATAGCCTCGGGCCAACCAAAGCCTTGTGAGTGGATTTGGTAGACGGAAACTGAAAAGCGACCATCGTATATATGTATATGTATATATATATATATGTGTGTGTGTGTGTGTGTGTATGTGTTTGTGTGTCTGTGTTTGTGTCCCTAACATCGCTTAACAACCGATGCTGGTGTTTTTGCAGTTCGGCAAAAGAGACCAATAGAATCAATACTAGGCTTACAAAGAATAAGTCCTGGGGTCGATTTGCTCGACTAAAGGCGGTAGTCCGGCATGGCCACAGTCAAATGACTGAAACAAGTAAAAGAGTAAACAAATTAAATATATATAAATTTGCTTATCTGCATAATTGCCTCTGTATAGGTGCAGGCATGGCTGTGTGGTAAGAAACTTGCTTCCGAACCACCTGGTTCGGGGTTCAGTCCCACTGCGTGGCACCTTGGGTAAGTGTCTTCTACTACAGCCTTAGGCTGACCAAAACTTTGTGAATGGATTTGGTAGATGGAAACTGAAAGAAGCCCATCATATATATATATATATAAATATATATATATATATATAAATATATATATATATATATTATATATATATATATATATATATATATATATATATATATATATATATATATATATATATATTATATATATATTATATATATATATTATATATATATATATATATATAAACAAATTCAAAATGCGATAAAATAAAATTAATTATTATCGCTGGTGTTTCTAGCACAGGCCATATATTATTCATATATAAGTACATTAAAGGCGAAGTATGTACTAGAAACACAGAAGCTTGATAAATTTAGTGAAGTGAAAATAAAAACATTTACTAACTCTGTTCATCTTAGACTGCAGTTTCACCTTTTTCAGCAATAAAAATAATATTTATTTACTCAGGTAGGCTCTTCAGTAAGATTCCTGTATTATGAAGCGCAACTCGATAGACACATGTGCGTCTACTAATTTGCTCTTTCTAACTAATCAGATCACTGCGCAGACGCAGAACGAACCCGACAAACTAGGGATTTCTGGTATATAGTCTAACGCTCAAAATTTATCGAGAAATATGTAAACAAATTCAAAATGCGATAAAATAAAATTAATTATTATCGCTGGTGTTTCTAGCACAGGCCATATATTATTCATATATAAGTACATTAAAGGCGAAGTATGTAGTATTAATTAATCAATATAAGGGTAGCAAAAAAATTCAAGAAAAAATTCAAGAAAAATTTTCCGGAACCAGCGGTCAAGTGAGAAAGTAGACTATAGTCACAGACTATATAATATATTCAACAACAGTATTAAGGAATGACCCTGACAGGCCGTTCAACTCACTTGAAAGAGCAGCTAAACTGAAACCGCAAAATAGTAGTAATTCTGAAACTAAAGGAGAAATAAAAACATTTATCCCCTTCAACTTTGGACTATGCATAGTTTCGACGTTTTTACGTAATCGAATTTAATTAAATTAAATTAAATCCGTTTACGATTGGCTTGTCTCGTCAGCAAATAGCCAAGGAAAAGGAAAATATATACACACGAGGCAGCACCATCGAAGCTTCGAGTTTATATACCCTAAATTTTCGAAATCCACCGTAACCGCGCCATCTACTCAGCAGCAAATATAAACTGCTGATACAATTTCAGAATTAGTCAAAAAATCATTAATTAATCAATACAAGGGTAGCAAGAAAATTCAGGAAAAAATTCAAGAAAAATGTTCCGCAACCAGCGGTCAAGTGAGAAAGTAGAAATAGACACAGACTATATAATATATTCAACAATAGTATTAAGGAATGACCCTGACAGGCTGTAAATGGATTTAATTTAATATAATTAAATTCGATTACGTAAAAACGTCGAAACTATGCATAGTCCAAAGTGGAAGGGGATAAATGTTTTTATTTCTCCTTTAGTTTCAGAATTACTACTATTTTGCGGTTTGAGTTTAGCTGCTCTTTCAAGTGAGTTGAACGGCCTGTCAGGGTCATTCCTTAATACTATTGTTGTATATATATATATGTATATATTTTTGTGTCTCTGTGTCTGTGTTTGTCCACCCACCATCACTTGACAACCCATGTTGATGTGTTTCCATCTCCATAGCTTAGTGGTTCAGCAAAAGAGAATGATTGAATAAGTACCAGGCTTACAAAGAAGTTGTGGGGTTGATTAGTTCGACTAAAAGTAGTGCTCCAGCATGGCTGCAGTCAAAAGACAGAAACAAAGAAAAGAAAAGCAGAATGAAAAAGTATGTATGTAAATTAACTACCATTTGAGTACTGGGGTTGATGTAAACAACTTTCCCCTCCCCCAAAAGGAATTACAAATTATTTTTTATTTTATTCTTTAACTTGTTGCAACCATTTGACTGCAGTCATGCCAGGGCACTGCCTTGAAGGGTTTTAGTTGAACAAATAAACCCTAGTACTCATCTTATCAATCTCTATTGTCAAACCACTAAGTTATGGGGATATGATCACGTCACCACCACCAGTTGTCAAGTGGTGATGGTAGACAAATACACACACACACACACATATATATGACGGGCATCTTTCAGTTTCCCTCTACCAAATCCACCCACAAGGCTTTGGTTGGCTTGACACTATAGTAGAAGACATTTGCCCAAGGTGCCATGCAGTGGAACTGAACCAGAACCATGTGGCTGAAAAGCCACGCATGTAAAAGTGCAGGTGTATTAACGACATCAACTGTTGGTAGTTCAGCAAAATAGACTCATAGTATAAGTACTGGGTTTGATCTGGACTGTAGATTGCTCAAGATCTGGACTGAACACACGGGTCCCAGCCACCCAAAACAACTCAAAACTATTTTTCAATGGTTTCAATAGAATGGGCAACCGTTTGTGGCAGTGCATTGTCATGCAACAATAATCCTTTCAACTCTAGGCAAAAGGCCTGAAATTTAGAGAGAACCCAATACTCAACAGGTGCTTACTTTATTGACCTCGAAAGGATGAAAGGCAAAGTCGACCTCGGCAGAATTTGAACTCAGAACGTAGCAGCAGATGAAATACCTATTTCTTTACTACCCACAAGGGGCTACACACAGAGGGGACAAACAAGGACAGACAAACGGATTAAGTCGATTACATCGACCTCAGTGCATAACTGGTACTTAATTTATCGACCCCGAAAGGATGACAGGCTAAGTCGACTTTGGCGGAATTTGAACTCACAACGTAACGGCAGATGAAATACTGCAAAGCTTTTCGCCCAGCATGCTAATGGTCCTGCCAGCTTGCTGTCTTTGTCATGCAACAATAATACTTGCTTTGACAGCAGACCTCAACATTTGGCACAAATTTCTGATTTCATTTTGTTGGCCAGCATTCCCCTATAGCCTACACTAGTGACTGTAGACCCCTTTTCAAGGTTACATTCTAGTATAGGACATTTTGCATCCCCACCAAAAAAACAGTAAGCATCACTTTTTCTGCATAAGGTTGAGTCTTGAATTTCTTTTGAACTAGTTATTCTGATTGTTTCCACTCTATATTCTGCCTTTTGGATTCTGGCTTAACATACTGGACTCAGGTCTGTGACTATCCTCTCTAAAACTTCACTTTTATCATTTTAGTGGTCAAATTAGAATTAACAGATCTCCATAGAGTCGCACTTATGCTCTTCAGTAAGCTCTCTTGACACTCATCTCACACAGACTTTATGGAAGCAAACCTTGAGGATGATTCTGTATGCAGAACCATGACTAATTAGCAGAGAACAAGCCACTTCATTGATGGTCACTCATCGGTTTGCCAGAACTCTCACATGAACTTGTTAATCTTCACACCAGTTCTCCATGCTTGTCCAGACATTTTAAAACTTCTTGATCCTCTCATACTGCTACACAGTAGAGCATCATTCACAAAATGTACTGAAAGGCTGTGATAAATTTCAGTCTCTGACACACCTTCAGAATGAAGAAATTGGATCACTGATCTCTGGATCTCCTTGGTGCATGCTTCCAAAAGAGGGACCATGTCTACTCTGCAACATGAGAAAGAAAATACAGGTGATCAAGGCCAAACTTCGGTTACATAACCACCTTTTAACATGCAAACACTGAAAGCAATATGGTCAACCTGAAGAAAGATTTGGTGAAAGTATGCATAGCTTTTACTTCCTCTTGAGTATGTGTGTGTGTATATATATATATATACATAGTGATATAGTGGGGGGTAAATGAGCAATGTAGCAGTGGCTGTGTGGTAAGTAGCTTGCTTATGAACCACATGGTTCTGGGTTCAGTCCCACTGCGTGGCACCTTGGCAAGTGTCTTCTACTATAGCCTGGGGCCGACCAAAGCCTTGTGAATGGATTTGGTAGATGGAAACTGAAAGAAGCCTGTTGTATATATGTATGTGTGTGTATATGTTTGTGTGTCTCTATTTGTCTCCCCAACATTGCTTGACAACCGATGCTGGTGTGTTTACATCCCCGTAACTTAGTGGTTCGGCAAAGAGTCCGATAAAATAAGTACTAGGCTTACAAAGAATAAGTCCTGGGGTTGATTTGCTCGACTAAAGGTGATGCTCCAGCATGGTCACAGTCACATGACTGAAACAAGTAAAATAGTAAAGAGTAAAGAGATTACAAAATCAGTGCTCAGTAAAAACATTTTATTTCCAAATTTTGATAGAATCTTCAGACAGAATTAAATATTTGTATGTATTCTTCTTCAGAAACTAATGACCATTCTGATTCAGGCCCATCTAATAATGTGAAGCAATGGAATTACAAACATCTGGTTACATCTTGTATTCACACATGAGCACATTCTTGTTCAAAAGATGTTTTCAATTCATCAGCAGTTTTCTGATTTTTTATGTAAACTTTAAAATGTTTAATGTAAAGTTTTCAGAAAAAGACCTTTTAAGTATCCTCACAAAAAAAAAAGAACGTTTTAGTGGTATGAAGTTCAATGAACACAAAATGTTTTCTACTGGTCCTCTTCATCCATTTCACTTGCTGGGCAAAACCTCATCAATGTAGCCCTTTACAAATCTATATTAGTGTTGGGGTAAAATTCCACATCTTCAAAAACCTCTGAAGGTTTGGACTGATAGAGTGTTGCACCAAGTTCAAGTAAATGGGGGTCAGTCACAGAATCATCACAAAAGAATGGCTCATTTAATCTTTTTAATGATAGGTCACATCATACTGTAACTCTTGGCAAATTAAAACGATGTTCCACTGTAATATGAAGTAGGTGCAACTGTGGCTTTTGATTGAACCATTTAATTTAAAAGTAGCTTCATCACCCCAAAATCATTGTTAGAAAGTGTGTGTTCTTTTACACATCTTGCCATATACATTGTGCAAAGCACTATTCATCCCTCTGGATCGTCTTCATTGAGGACAATGACTGTTCTTCAAGAGTAAGATTTCCAACGACAATGCTTCAAAATGCAATGGACTCTTGATTTTGAAATTTCTATTTCAAGACGCATTAACTTCACACCTTTTCATGGACTCTGACAATGTTTCTAAGTACCCTTTCTTGCTTTGAGAGGCTCATCACTGTCCATAGTCTTCCAAAACGTTTCTCGGGGTCATTCTTAACAGTTTTCTTTACTCCAAACCTATCTCTAAATCGAATGGTAATCAGTCACATAGTGGAATCTGTTTGAAACTCCCTCCTAAACTGTCTTTTCCCTTTGATTGCATTTTCAAACTTCCAGTAGCACTTTAGAAGACATGTTCTTTGTCTTAAATAAGTCTCTCTTTATTTCTATTGGGTTAAATATAAAAAGAAATGAAAGCAAAATAAATTATCAGCTGTTCAAGTGTATATACTTGTGGAGAACACCCTGTATATATATATATATATATATATATATATATATATATATACATACACACTCACACATATATATATATGTGTTTTTGTGAGAGCGTGTGTTTATGAGATTTCTGTCTATAGTTTCTGCTTTTTCCTTTCTATATATTCTAACAATATCACCAATATCAACATTAACTATAATAAGGCAATAAATATATCAATATTATGTGTGCTAATATATTTTATATAAGAATTTTTGCTTTGTATGTTAACATAAGAAGCAAAAGTTTACATGAAATTTAATAAAAAATGAATACAAAGATGTCACTTCTTCCCATTTACCCAACTAAAATGCATTGGGTTAAAATAAATGATAAATAGAAACAAATAATATTTAGGAATAAAAAGGACAAAATGAAAACACAAAAGGCATTAACAATTGAGACATACTACATGTGGTTGTGTTCGGGTGTGTGCATGTGTGTGTGCGTGTGTCCACACATGCACATGTGTGTGTGTATACATATATGTATATATATAATTATCACCACCATCATCTTCACCATCGTCATTTTTTATGCTCCCTCTTCATGACGGCGTGGGTTGTCGTAAAAATAAGTGTGTGTGTGTGTGTGTATATATATATATATGCATGTGCATATATGTGTGTTATATATCTCTCTCTCACTACATTATATATATATATATATTATATATATATATGAATATATATATATATATGTGTATATATATACTTATATATATATACATACATATATATACATAAATATATATCTATGTATCCATTTGTCTATGTGTATATATATATATGTATATATATTATATATATATATATATATATATGTATATATATATGTATATATAGTGTATATATATATATATATATATATATATATATAATATATATATATATATATATATATATACATATATATATATGTATATATATATATGCGTATATGTGTACACACATATATATATATATTCATGCATGCGTATGCTCTCATACAAATGCATATATGATGAAGACAATTGTGAAACAGAAAATAGAAAGTTAAAAGTAAAAATAAATTTTAAATCAAAACATAAGTAAAAAGTGAAAATAAAAAAAAAAAAAATATGAAAGTTATGAGGTGGCAGAAATGATGAACAAAGGGTGAGAATGAGAAGGGTAGGGAGTGAGAGAAATAAAAAAAAGGGGCTATGGTGAGGATTGCATGGGGGAGGTGGGCAAAAGCTAAAATAGAAAAAAAATTATTAAAATGATTTTGTCAGAAGATATTTCCAATGTCACAGATGAAGTAGGAAGTGATGCTAAATGGCATATTGAGCTTGAGAAAATGTTCCAGTCTATTTGACAAATACGTTTATTGTCTAATAATACTGGTGCTGCCGATGAGGGCGAGGATGATGAGGAGGAGGACAATGATAATGATGATGATGATGGTGACGATGACAGCAATCAAAACAATGATGATGGTGATGATGATGATGATAGTGTTGATGGTGAAGATGACAACAATCAAAACAATGATGATGGTGATGATGATGATTATGATGATGGTGATGATGATGACGACGACGGCAATGATGCGGATGATGATGATGATGGCGGCTTATTAGCTGCAGTGTGGGATGTAGTACAGTGCAGTGAAGTGTAACACGAAGGAAACAGACGACATCACCGATTATATGAAGAACTGAGCTGAAACTAGAGGTAATTGTTGGAAGCTAGAGATTAACAACAAGAACAGGAACAATGATATTGAGACCAACAACAGTGAGACCAGGGCAACAACAATTACAATTCCAACAACAACAACAACAACAATACAACAATAGTGATAAACAATAGTAATAAAAACAATAAAAACAAGAATAATGATGATAGCACCACCACCACTACCATCACCAACAACAACGACTACAATAATAAAACAAAAGTCAATGAGGGTTACTTCCAGGCCATCAAAGAAATTTTTTGTGATTGCTTGACCTGCTAGAAATAGCAACGAAGTTTTTGGCCAAATCACACTCCACTGTATTACAAGTAGGGAAAAAATATTTCAAAATAATTGCCTTCAAACTTTGGCTAAAAAGTCTTTGATCACTGATTTGCCCTTATCTGGTTGAACCTGTGGCTAAACTACAAAGACCTCCATCACTCAGGGCAAAGACAATTACAAGACTAATAACAATAATAGCAGAAATAAGGAACAAAAACAAAAGATGCGACAGCTATACCAGTGACAATAAAACAGGAAAAAACATACCAAAATCATCTACAAAAGCAACAACAAATAGAATATGATATATAATCCCTTCTACTACAGGCCTGGAATTTTGGGGGAGAGAGCTAGTCGATTGCATGGACCCCAGTATTTCACTGGTACTTAATTTATCAACCATAAAAGAATGAAAGGCAAAGTCGACCTTGGCGGAATTTAACTCGGTATGTAACTGTGGATGAAATAGTTAAGCATTTTGCCTGGCATGCTAATAATTCTGCCAGCTCGTTGCCTTAGAATATGATATGTAATAACAACAACAGCAACAACAAGTACCACCCATTTAGGAAGCCTCTACATGGCTGCCTGATTTTCAAGAAATGCCTACCTTTGCCTGAGACAAGTGTTTTAACCCTTCCTTCCATTAAACACCCAAGAAGCTATAAGGGAATCTAAAATCTTAAAAACGTCTTGAGACCATAGAAAATTGCAGACATCCACCTAAAACACCTCAGACTGCAGGAACCCCTGCACACACCAATATTTTAAACTACTCATACTAATACTGAAAGCAATGCACAATTATAACAATGCAGGAGTGACTATGTGGTAAGATCTTGCTTCCCGACCACATGGTTCCTGGTTCAGTCTCACTGCATGGCACCTTGGGCAAGTGTCATCTACTATAGCCTCAGGCTGACCAAAGCCTTATGAATGGATTTGGTAGACAGAAACTGAAGGAAGCTCATCGTATATACATACATACATATATATATATATATATACACACATAAATATACATACATAATATATACACATTTATATATACATACATATTATATATATATATACACATATATATACATTCATATATTATAAATATATATATATATATATATGTATGTCTGTTATTTGTTCCCTCACCATCGTTTGACAGCTAATGTTGGTGTGTTTATGTCCCATAACTTCGGCAAAACAGACCGATAGAATAAGTACTATTTTTACAAAGAATAAGTCCTGGAGTCAATTTGTTCAACTAAATGTGGTGCTCCAGCATGGCTGCAGTCAATAGATACAAGAAACGAAAGAATCAGACCAAAATAGAAAAAATACTGCAGTTAGTTACAGAACTTTAGAAGTTTCTTAGTCTTTGGAAGACTAAGTAATAAGGGAGGAATCAAAGATGAAATATATTTGTTGAGAGAAATTATCGAAGTTTGATGAAAGAAATATCCTATAACATAGTTTAAGTGTTGGAAAGCCTTTTCTGAGGGATAAGAAATCATTAAACCTTGTCTTCAAGTATTTGTAAAATGACTTAGTGATAAAAATATCTTAAGAATGAAGACAAATTTCCCTTTTCAAAGAATTTATATATGGATAAATGATGCTAAGTTGAAACCATATTTCAATAATTTTCTAGAAAAGAAATATGAGCTGCCCAAAGAGGTCTTTTATGTAATAACAGTTGATTAATTGATTTAGCATTTCTAGTTAATTAACCAGCTAGCTCTGGTCTAAATTTGAAACTACAGGACAAGAACAGTTTGTTTCCGAGTGTAGCGAGTGAGATCAATGCATTCAATATGAAATTTAAAATGTTCATCATCATTCAGTTGAAAAGATTTGAAATAATTTCTGCACTTGGAAGACTAGAGTGAATGGGCTGAGGATATGGGGAACTTTACGTAAATATGTTGAAAACAGAAACCCTGTTATTGCAATAGTTATTTGAAAGTAATTTTTTTTCTTAAACTGCAAATAGGTTTGTAACAAATTTAACAAAAAATAAATCCTGAAAATGCGTAAATTACATAAGGCAAATGGAACTTATGAAAACAAAATTCATTATTGAAATGAAATTTGAAGAGTTTCCATCAGTTACAAATTGCTGCTGACATGATTAATTTCTGGCAGAGATTCCCTCGTGAATATTTTTCAGAACTAAGAAAATTTATCCAGATTATATCTATCATTTAGGAACGATGTACAGATGTGAACAAACATTTCCTTCCATGAGACTGATTAAAAAAGAAAAGGAAGATTAAAAATTTGAAGAATTCTCTTCCATTTCTAATAATGAATTTAACACCTAACACTAAAAACTTGAAGTCAAAAACAAATTCAAAAGTATGTATTGTATGTATTTTTTTAAATTTTAAGTAATCATATCACATAAAATTACTAAATATATAATATCAACATATTTTATAAAAGAATTGAATGGGGGCCTTAATACTTGTATGGTGCATTTGAACTCACACTTGAAAATACTGGCTCAAGAATTGTGAAATAGAAGCCTGAAACAGTCAAGTTGTGTTGTTGTCCAGTCAGAGGTTAAACCTATCTGATCAGACTAATGAGCAAAACCATTCCATTCATGACCCTTACAACTTTTTGTCAAGCAGTGTACATTTCGTACTACAGTAATCAATGTGTCCTTCTTTCAAAATAGCAGACTAAGATGTGAGGGAAATTTTGCTGCTTTTTGTTGTGGGTCAAGAAGACTGCAGAAAGGCTGATGACTGTTATGCTTCCATTTGCCTTTGTGCCCTGAGCTTTGAGCCATTTTCGTAGACCTGTCTCATTAAAGAAACCAGATACATAGTGAATGAAATACAAAAAATTAGAACTTTCGAACGGTGGAAAGTAAATGTGCTCTGTGGAAGATATACTATTTTTGATCTCTAAACCTTTTTGTCTAGGATTCAGCTCAGTTTGGTTTTGAAGTCTGCAACGTAGCATACCAGAGGGAACTGTTCAAAAACTTGGGCTGATGACGCTCTCTATTCAGTTAGTCAATTTGCTTGAAATAGCAACGAAATCTCACCATATAGCACTCTACCATCTTAAACAAAGCATTTGGCAGTATAGACCTTGATGTTTAAAAACAGAAATGCTATATGGTCAGTCTAAAACACCTTTTGATTATTGGCAACTTGACAAGAGCCAAAGTAGGGTTGAATAGCATCTACATTAGTAGGAGCAATAACAGGAATCGCACTGACATCAGAAACACTGTTAATATCAACATGAACTCTATGAAGTCAAAATGGATGACTATGGAGCTTCTTGTCTTGAAATATTCAAGTCCAGCCTAAAATATTTATAAAAGTTTGTAGATTACAAATGAAGTACATTAAATCGATTGCCAAGAAGCATGAAATATACAAAGCTTTGGTCATTTGTTCTTTATATATAAAAAAGTATAGGATCTATAATTTTTCAACCATGATATTAGTATCTATATTTTTTTTTGTCTGAAGATGAATAAATATCCAAAACGTTTGATTTCTGCTGCCAATGACAGATCATTTCTCTTTATTTTATTTCATTTCATTTCATCTAGTTTCAGCTCACGAGCTGTGGCCATGCTGGGGCACCGCCATTTGGTGTTGCTACATGATTTTACTTCACAAATGCTTTTTAGCAATTGACATTTGGTGCATGAGAGAGTTCGATGCAGCTGCCCTCATCTGCACCTCCTGCCGTGAAGTTGGTTCATCTAGGACACCTGACAGGAAGAGGTCCTGCTTTATTTTAAAGACATCTGCATCCACCCCATGCAGGTCTCTCAGGTTCTTCGGGAGGATATTGAAGAGCTGTTTACTGTATCCACAATCATCTTGTAGGGATTAACTTTTATCAGTGCAAACCACGAGCACCAGTTTGCATGAAAGGCAGATGTTACCCATTCAAAATATCAAGTTGTATATTCTATAAAAGGAAATTTCTAGCTCTGTCATACCAAAACCAGTTATTCTTAAATATGAGGTGACCAAGAAAATCATTCCTGTTTTTCTAGACAACAATTTCACTTTAATTGAATAAATTTATTTTTGGTTCATTTAAAAATAATCAAAATTATTTAGGTTATATTGAAATATGTAATAGAATAATTTATGTCACTTTGTGAATCTTTAATGCTGGTTGCTTCTGATAGGACCGTATGGAGAAGGTGTCTGAGATTTCACTACAATGATCCTTTCAGGAATAGTGAACTGTAAAAATGGATGAATGGATCATAAAGGTGTAGCAGAAATATTTGGCAGTCTCAGAACACTTAGAACTTGAATCTGGATTACTGAAACTTGAGCAAAAACAATTATGCAATATGAACACAATTCATTCAATTATTGATGACCAGTCATATATCTAGTAAAATGGATTCCATTAACAATTACATCTTTTGGCACCGTTTCCTCTTTGAAAGGAATAGGTATAAGTAGAGCTTTCTTTTGCCACTAGCAAGAAGTTGTAGCACAAGACTGGTTGTACCCTCAAGACCAATAGGTAAGAAAGACAACAATATGGCTAAACCAAAAAGCTGCTGGAATCAACAAAATCGTTCCAGTGGGATTTTACACTTATAATGTTACTTACCAGCCCACTCAAATTTCCCATTCATACCAATTGTTGAACTGTTGTACTGTGTAAATAACCTTTCTGTCATTTGTGGTAAGGAGAAAACAGTTTGTTTTCATAAAAAAAATTTTAACTCTCGACAGAATTTGAGTTATTTCCATCTTCTTTAACTAACCGAAATCATCACACTGCTGACACACATGCAGAAATATCTTATCAGTACAACTCTTTTACGCTTTACTCTTTCACTTGTTTCAGTCATTTGGCAGCGGCTATGGTGGAGCACTGCCTTTAGTCAAGCAAATCGACCCAGGACTTATTCTTTGCAAGCCTAGTACTTATTGCCGAACCGCTAAGTTACGGGGACGTAAACACACCAGCATCAGTTGTCAAGCGATGTTGGGGTGACAAACACAGACACACAAACAATATACACACATACATACATATATATATATATATATATATACATATATACAACGGGCTTCTTTCAGCTTCTGTCTACCAAATCCACTCACAAGGCTTTGATCGGACCAAAGCTATAGCAGATGACACTTGCCCAAGGTGCTATGCAGTGGGACTGAACCCAGAACCATGTGGTTCGTAAGGAAGCTACTTACCACACAGCCAAAATCGTCATTGTCTTATAAGAAGAGGACAGCTGTCGATGCAAATTTTTGCACCAATGGATCTCATCAGCAGAGTAATCGGCCTTCCTTAATTTCAACATGAAAGACACAAACACATATACAAAAAAGAGAAGGACACATTTATGATTGGCATAAATTTCACAAAAATGAGCTTAGAGAAATAATTTGGAGTGGCCAGAGGCATTTATTTGAACAACATAGAGGATGCATGTTGATATATACAAGAACATATATAAATATATGTATGTGTATGAATGTATATCATCATCATCATCGTTTAACGTCCGCTTTTCATGCTGGCATGGGTTGGACGTATGACTGAGGGCTGGCAAACCAGATGGCTGCACCAGGCTTCAATCTTGATCTGGCAGAGTTTCTACAGCTGGATGTCCTTCCTAACGCCAACCACCCCGAGACTGTAGTGGATGCTTTTATGTGCTACCGGCACGGGTCCAGGCAGGCGGCACTGGCAACAACCTCGCTCGAATCTTTTACACATGCCACCGGTGCAGGTGCCAGTAAGGCGATGCTGGTAACAATCACGCTCGAATGGTGTTTTTTACGTGCCACCGGCACAGAGGCCAGGTAGCCACTCTGGCAACGATACCTGCATATATATATATATATATATACACATATATTCATAGTTATATATGCATGAGCTTACATGCATACACATGCATAAATATCTATTAATGCACAAATTTGTTTGGGTGTGAACATTTTTGTGTATGTATGGGTGTACACACATATATATACACACAGAAAGTGAAACATATGTTGCAATGACATCGTCAAAGCGATCATCAGAGAGATATTTTGATAGGTGACTGATGATAAATACATAGCCAAGTGTGTATATATATATATCTTCTTTTCTCACGTGACTGATCGGTCTACTGCTCACTCTTTCAGAGTCTGACCGTTGTGCATGCATCATCGATATTCTTCCCTGTGTTTGTGAAACCTTAGTATCTCTGCCGTAAGGCTTCATTTCCACATGTGCCAGCTTAATTCAATTCAACCCCAGTTGAAAGACACCTGTTGTTATGTCCTGTTATCATTGTTATTATTTCTGTCGTATTTATATTGCAATTATTGTATTTATATTTGTGTACCCTTGTCTGTTTTTCCGTCCTTGTTTTTGTATACATTCGATGCTTCCTTCCAAGGAATCTAATGCTCTTAGCTTAGTTTTTCCTTGGGGCTGAGCAGATTGGAGCAATCTCAAGATTAGTAAGCCAAAACTGCGAGGATGATCTGGTTCTTGACTGAGGATAGAAAGCTTCGAAAGACTCATCATTGGTTTTTTGTATCGTCTATTTGGATGTTTGTTGTCCTTTTTTGTATCACTTAGTTGTCCAGATGTTTTGCGTTCTTGTCCCATTTTGTATTTATATATATATATCATCATCATCATCATCGTTTAGCATCCGCTTTCCATGCTATCATGGGTTGGACGGTTCAACTGGGGTCTGGGAAGCCAGAAGGCTGCACCAGGCCCAGTTTGATCTGGCAATGTTTCTACCGCTGGATGCCCTTCCTACATAGGTATAAAGTATCCAGGCAGGTAGCACTCAGGCACTCAGTTGTCATCCAAGTTATGGCTAACAACATTAAGTGCTAAGGAGCAACTAAGATTACCCAAGAGAAGCAATCCCAATGTATTTTATTCAATGGGTAAATCCTAGGTTCACTTCACTGGATTATAAAAAGTGTATATATCCAAGGCAATTACATTCATCTGGTTAATGGTCTATGCAACTTTATTCAATGTACAGCCACTGATTTAGTCAGGGAAAAGTTGCATAGGCTAATAAGAGGCTAAATGTAACTGGGTGCAAATGCAAAAGCAAGATGTCTATGCAGGAGAAACGTGCATTGGACACATTTAAGTCAAATATGTTGCTATTACTGACTGTAGAAATAAAAATATGCCGATGTATAAATTTCTGTATACATTGTAATTGTCCAATATATATATATATATATATATATACATATATACATGCATACATACATAATATATATATATATATATATATATTATATATATATATATATAATATATATATATGTATATGTATATATATATATACGAGGTGCGTGTGTGTGGGGTGCATGCAAAAGAGGTATTTATCCAGGTATATAATTTCTGTGGTGAGACTGCATTTCATTCCACAGAGAGACAAATAAATTCTCGCAAAATTTGACATAATAACAGTTTGATACCTG
>NC_043005.1:109136676-109146676 GCF_006345805.1 Octopus sinensis | reverse complement strand
GTTCTAAATGATCCCAGAATCCATCCAACCAGTTGTAGGCACCTAGTTATGGTTTAGTCATTTGTGCATGCAACGATGCATAACTACTCATTAGGCCAAAGTGCAGCTCTTTGACACCTCAAATGGTTCTTAATCACCAGTGATACTTTTGTACTGTCAGGACAGCTAATGAGAGTACCTGGTCATACACCTGAGGATATGTTCCAGAGGGCCATTACAAACAGAATGACTTCAAGAGAGATTCCTTTTCTGGTACAGAACTCTTCCATATCTACTTTTATTTGTACTAACTTTAATGGCGACAACCTAAATTTGAAAGGAAAATGGCTAGAGATTCTAGCTGCGAGTGGGTAGCTTGATGTTTGTTTTCTACAGCTCAAAATAGTAGAGTTTGTGCAATCATTTGATGGTGGACCAAAGAACCTTACACATGCCCTGATATTTCTATGCAATGAAATAGTGTTATTACTAATCACTAATGGCTAAGAAACAAGTTAAGAGATGTCCAGTCAAGATCAATAACTCCAGACAAAACAGAAACAATACTTCCGTAATTATATAAAGATGTTGTTGGTTTAAGAACAAGAGAGTGAGGACAGTTCACAATTTGGGGCTATCTTGAAGACTCTAGTTGTCAAAGAATTCATATTTTGTTTGGCTTAATGATGGAATTTCCATCATTTTGGGATAAGAGAGTGGGTGTAATAGTAAGAAAGATACATGTACAAACATTTTACCGGATCTTTCTAAGAGAAACCCAAAATTTCCAAACCTTTGCACTTTTGTATTCATTTAGTCATTTATTCTTTTACTTGCTGGAGCACTGCCTTTAGTCGAGCAAATCGACCCCAGCACTTATTCTTTCTAAGCCTAGTACTTATTCTATCGACTTCTTTTGCTGAACCACTAAGTTACAGAGACGTAAACACACCATCATCAGTCGTCAAATGATGTTGGGGGGACAAACACAGACACACAAACATATGCATATATACGACGGGCTTCTTTCCGTTTCCGTCTACCAAATCCACTCACAAGGCTTTGATTGGCCCGAGGCTATAGTAGAAGACACTTGCCCAAGGTGCCACGCAGTGGGAATGAACCCAGAACCATGTGGTTCATAAGCAAACTACTTACCACACAGCCACTCCTACGCCTGTATGTAAATTAATTATTTTGCATTCTTCTTTCATTTTTAGAACATTTTGCTGCTGAGAACTTTTGGATACATTAACCATACCTTCATGCAATTTACCATTCTATTGTGTTGTGTTTATGTTATAGTATGTATTAACTTATCTGTGACAGGCTCTGGAAAAATCAGCCTCAAGTGTTAAGTTTTGATATTGATTAAGAAATCAATGACAAGGCATCATATGTGATATTCCCACCATTTTTTATTCTTTTTTTTTATTACAACCTATGTTCTTCATTGTAATTTCACAGTTCTATGATGCCTTCTTTGATTAAATTTCCTATCTCTTGTCTTTTAAATTTGCAATCATCCACAAAATATCTTTGAGTGGTTTTATATCTGGGGCTGAATAAGCAAAATGTTTAACAATTAGAATTTTCAGAAAAGAAAACTTTGATAACACTGGTGGTGCTTCAGAACCATTAACCTAAAATTCCCCAGAAGAATGGATGAGAGATAAACTCCGTCCATGTGTAACATCCAGGCAGTGCCTGTGTATACCTAACAGTGACTGTAGTATTTGCAACTGGTCAAGCAGATCAAATGTCAGTTTCTCATATGGCTGTAATTCATGAAGCAAATTGTTTCTTGGCTTTCATAATGCTGCTTCAGAATGGTTTAATGGTTCAAACTATTCCACTTGGCAATATCAGCTTGGATAAAATCGTCAGTGCTTCCACTATCAATTAAAGCTTGCATTGATTGAATATTAATCACAGTATTAATGAATGCAATAGATAAATGTTCCAATAAAGCTGAAAAACTTAACAAAGATGAAGAAATAAATGTGTTAGAGATTGGTTCATTGTCTACTATATAACATCATAATTTTGATGTATTATGTGATGTGAAAACTTACACACCATTTTTCTTACATTTGTGATAAATGGCATTTCTTGATGGACATCTTTCTAGATATACTTTCCACAAAACTGCAGTTGCTGAAATCTTTTCCTGTTTGGTGATTTTCTTTGTAGCAATAAAAGTATCCATAAAAATATCATGGTTATAAATGCTTTTATTCTTTTCTGCTAAGTACCATGATCTAATTTGTGATTCTGTTTCCAAGTAGAGTGTTTTATTTTTTCATTTCCACTTAACCTTTTTTGAGTAGTCTAAATCTTATATAGGTAGACAACATTCCAGAGACAAAAGCATACATTATCTTTGAAGTTTTGCATACCGTTCTGATGACACTTTTGAAGTTACATTCTTTAGCCAGGAGTTTTAAGATTTGAAGAAATCAGCTCAGAGACTCTGTAATCTTTTGCTTGCATGGGACAAAGTAATGTCTCACAAAACCCTTATTGACTGTTTAAATGTAAAATATCCATGGAGCAATTTATTGCATCTTTGTAAATGTCACAACATGTGACATGAAGTTTATGAGAACATGGGACATGTCATGGTCTGAAATACCAACCAGAAAAATTGTTGAAATAGAAATAATTAGTGCTCAAATTCTGAAGTGGCAAACATTGATTCAGAAAGAATTATGTTGAGATTTTTAGAACATAGAATTCTTTCATACTCAATTCCTTATGCAATATGTATTAAGAAGTAGGAATAAGTAGTCTGGATAATTTAATTCAATACCAGAATTCTAGATGCATTTTTTGCCAGTCAACTGTGTACATGTATATTATATATATATGCACCCCCCCACACACACACAGACATATATATATATTTACTCTTTTTACTCTTTTACTTGTTTCTGTCATTTGACTGCAGCCATGCTGGAGCACTGCCTTTAATCGAGCAACTCGACCCCGGAACTTATTCTTTTGTAAGCCCAGTACTTATTCTATCGGACTCTTTTGCCCAACCGCTAAGTAACAGGGACATAAACACACCAGTATCGGTTGTCAAGCAATGCTAGGGGGATAAACACAGACACACAAATACACATACGCATATATATACATATATACGATGGGCTACTTTCAGTTTCCGTCTATCAAATCCACTCACGAGGCTTTGGTCGGCCTGAGGCTATAGTAGAAGACACTTGCCCAAGGTGCCATGCAGTGGGACTGAACCCAGAACCATGTGGTTGGTAAACAAGCTACTTACCACACAGCCACTCCATATATGTATATGTGTGTGTATAAATATATGTATTATATATCTATATAAAGGTGTAACAAAGATGTTTACGTTTCAATTCATTATGATTGTTTCGACTGACTCCTTTAATTGATCAACAAAAGCATTATATCATTATAAAGATAGCCGTTCTCATCAGATGACTGCATAGACTTCAAGCATAGAGGAGAAGTTAGATATCTAAACATATTCATATAATTAAATGAGAGCAAATATTTACAATGATTCCACTGCTAAATTTTTTGCCAGATTCTGCCAAAAAATTTAGCAGCAGAATCATTGTAAATATTTGTTCTCTATCGATGATATGAATATGTTTAAATATCTAACTTGTTTTTTTTTCTTGAAGTCTATGAGGCCATCTGATGAGAATGGTTTTCTTTGTAATAATACAATGTTTTCATTGATCAATTAAGGGAGTCACTCGAAACAGCCAGAATGAATTGAAACTTATATAGCATCCAGCTGTAGAAACATTGCCAGATAAGACTGGAGCCTGGTGCAGCCTTCTGGCTTCCCAGATCCCCGGTCGAACCGTCCAACCCATGCTAGCATGGAAAACGGACGTTAAACGATGATGATGATGATGATGATGATGATAGCTCTGTTACTCATTTATATTTCACTCACCTACCCTGGAATCTGCTCTTCAAAAGTATTTGGAAAGTATCTTTATATAAAGTACACGTCTGAACAAACAAGAGTGGATTTATTCACTAAGCTGGATCATGCCATCTGCATACACTGCATGAATATCGGGTGGAAAAAATTCTGTGTAGGGTTTGATAATCACCCAATATTGTCTGACTGTGCACATAAGTTCGTCCTAACAAGGAGCCTTAATTTAAATACCTAATTCGACTGAATCTAAATTACATAATTACATATATATCGGTGGCACGTAAAAAGCACCCACTATACTCACAGAGTGGTTGGCGTTAGGAAGGGCATCCAGCCGTAGAAACACTGCCAGATCAGACTGGGCCTGATGCAGCCTTCTGGCTTTACAGACCCCAGTTGAACCGTCCAACCCATGCTAGCATGGAAAGCGGACGCTAAATGATGATGAGGATGATGATGATGTATATATATATATATATGTATGTATATATATATATATATGTGTGTGTGTGTCTGTGTGTGTTATAAGAATAAAATGGAGAGTTTTAACTGATTAGAATTCAATTTAATAACATGTCAAAATTCTCTGTAACCTACAATTTATTTCCATACTTAACTCAATCAATTACAAATTAATAAATAAAAAATTAAAAAATTGCATCTTGAAATAGTGAGTTAAATATTTCCTCAGGGTGTGAATGAGACATAAAAAAATCGCATCATAAATGAACAGGTGATGGTCCACAGACTCAACATAACATTAATGCTTGTGCGTATGCATGGTAATATTTGCTCGACTAAAGACAGTGCTCCAGCATGGCCATAGTCAAATGACTGAAACAAGTAAAAGGGTATATAAAGTATGATATACAGATTGCTATTTTAATTTAATAATTTTACAATTGTGTACACTGGATATATCACAATCTGTCCTCTCTCTCTTTTCTGCCTGAAGATGCCCACGTATCTCCTCTACAGTCAGACACCTGTTTCTGCCTGTTTATCATAATCAACCGTTCATTCTCTGGCATAAATCTCTCAATAATATTCCCCATCTCACTTGAGAGTTCTCGATTTGTAGGGTTACCAGGTGACCTCGTTGGTGCTGGCTCCTCCAAAAAACACCCAGTATACTCTGTAAGGAGGTTGGAATTAGGCAAGGTATCCAGCCATAGCAATCATGTCAAAACAGACAGTGGAGTTAGGTGCAGGCCTCTGGCTTACCAGCTCCTGTCAAATCCAGTGAACCCATGCCAGTAGAAAAATGAACATTAAATAGGGACGATAATGATGTAATCGCACACACACACACACACACACACACACAAACACACGTGCACACATGCACACACACAGACACACAGACACACACGCGCACACAGACACACACACACACATGCACACACAGAGACACACACACACACACGCACACACAGACATACACGCGTGCGCACGCACACACAGACACACACACGCATGCACAACACACACAGGCACACACACGCAGGCATACACACAGAGACACACATACACATACACACGTGCAGACACACACGCACACACACACACAGGCACACACACAAACGCACACACACACAGACACACACACGCATACACACACACACATACACATGCACACACACACACACAGACGCACACACATGCACACACACACACACGCACGCATGCACACACACACAGACACATGGACATACACCTGCACCCACACAGACACACACATACACACACGCACAAAAATAGACACGCACACACACACACATATTATAAATGGAATGAACAGAGTATTGAACCTAGAACTTATTCAGATTTTCATAATGTCTGGGCAATTGAGATTACGTGGCATTCTTTGAATGAGATGTCAGTACATCACAAGAATAACCCTTAGCTGCTGTTAATACACATATTAAGCCAAGTGCACTGGATTACCATAAAATAATGCAACTTAATGAAGGAAACAATATGTTACCTGAGTAAGAATTGAACCCCTGATCAAGCAATCTAGAGCCAAGCATCCTAACTGCCAAGTCCCTCTCCGCCACATGCACACAGATACACATTTACACACAGACACAGGGACACATTCACATACACACACACATATTTACAATTATTCACCTTCTTGTAAGAAGAAAATTGTGTACATATGTAAACCAGTACACGCGTGTGTTTCCCTGTGTGTTTGTGTATGTGTCTGAATATACGTATGGGTGTGAATCTGGGGGTATTTGTGCACACATATGTTTGTATTTTAGACACTTGTATGTCTACATGATAGCTCAACACGAAATAGATATTTGGTTTGATTTCTGTTAGGTTTCTATTTATCATTTATTCAACTTCAAATCGATGTTTACAAAGATATAATATTTAATATACTATATATACATTCATACACACACAATGAGAAGGAGAGATAAATAAATAGGGATACACTTATAGATATGGCCCCTCCACATACATATGTATATGTATGTATATATGTACATATGTATGTATATATATGTGTGTATATATATATTCAATAGCAATGATCAGAAATAGTCCTGATATTTGAGTCTTCTTTTCTTTTCCAATTTGAAAATGAAGAAACTGATTTTATTTTATTTTATTTCATTTTACAGATTTGTAAGTTCCAAGTACTGGAAATTTGATACATGCACAAATCGCCTTCTTTCATTTGCATAAGAAATGCAAACATCCTCACGCTTTTGCCATCATGAAATTACTAACAGCCTTGAATGTTTAAAATTGCCAGACATTTTCATTAGACAATGCTAACGAAGTAGATTCTCTATTGATCTGCAAGTAAATACACAAAGCAGGAGTGGCTATGTGGTAAGTAGCTTGCTTACCAACCACATGGTTCTGGGTGCAGTCCCACTGCGTAGCACCTTGGGCAAGTGTTGTCTACTATAGCCTAGGGCCGACTAATGCCTTGTGAGTGGATTTGGTAGATGGAAACTGAAAGAAGCCCGACGTATATATGTATATATATATATATATATTATATATATATATATATATGTATGTATGTATGTGTGTGTGTATATGTTTGTGTGTCTGTGTTTGTCCCCCCAACATTGCTTGACAACCGATGCTGGTTTGTTTATGTCCTTGTAACTTAGCAGTTTAGCAAAAAAGACCGATAAAATAAGTACTAGACTTACAAAGAATAAGTGCTGGGGTCGATTTGCTCGATTAAAGGCGGTGCTCCAGCACGGCCACAGTCAAATGACTGAAAGAATTAAAAGAGTAAAAAAGAGAGCATCTTTTAATGCTTTCCATGGATAATGGTTAAGCAGTCTTTTATGCAATAACAAGGTTCTGGGTTTGATTCCACAGGGTGAAATCTTTGGTTAGAAGTGTCATATAACATAACCACTAGCTGATTCAAGGCCTAGAGTGAAATTGGGGAGATGGAAACTGTTAGAAAGCTTCTGAAATGAATTGTACCACAAATTCAAATATCCAGTATTCTATACACCATGTTATGTCATGCAGATTCTGCCTGGGGATTACATTAAAAGTACATGTCTGAGGAATATTCAGCCACTCACATGCTGTTTCAATAATTATGTATGGGTTCAATGAAGAAAATACTTACAAGAAAGAGGAAAGCGACTTTATCTCAAATAGACACAATGTAGGGATTAGCTATCAAATTAGTTACAGTGTGGTTGGAAATTTGACCAAAGATACGAAAGCAAAGAAAGAACTCAGTAGACCAGAAAAAGCTGCTGAGATGATTGAAATATATGACAAAGTAGGGCATGTGCTAATTACCCCTAGAGTCAAACACATAATACAAGAACGTATCTTACCCAAAGAGTGGTGTGTCATCATCATTATTGCTCAACCGTGGTCGAGACAATGGAATTTACCATGCTACGCCAGACTTCACAGTCCATCATAGCATTACAAAGGTCCTGTTGCTGGATGCCTGTATCCCTGGAGATTACATCAGGGTAGGAGAGTGTGCGCCCTCTGGTATTGCAAGTAGATGGCTTCCAGAGGAGAAGAGTAGAAATTGCCTCATTTTTAGCTCTACAACAATGTCCAGCAAACTGGACTCTCCTACCTTTCACAACAGATGACACAGGTGGTAGTTTTGCATATATTTGCATTTTGGTTGGATGACGCTTCCACGAGAGATTTTGAGCTCTCATAAGGAGGTGAGTGTAGGTTCCATCCAACTGCCTCTCAAGCTTCTTTGATAACGTTCAGGTTTCTGAGCCATATAGTACCACTGTCAAGTGCTATGAAGGCAAAAGTGATGCACTAGATAGAGGTAATCACAGAGGCATCACATTATTGAACTAAACGATATGGAGTTATAGAGTAATTGATTAGGAATAGAAATAGTTAAGTTTTATGCCAGGAAAAACTATTAATGCCCTATTTCTACAGAGATATCTCTTGGAGATGTACATAAAAGAGAGTGAGCAAATGTACCTAATACTCATTGATTTTCAGAAAGCTTTTGAAATGGTTCCAAGCTCTGTTATCCTGTGGTTACTAAAGAAAATAGAGATAGGTCAATGTGAAAACCATGTACAAGGGAGTTGTCTACAAGATAAAAGTCAGCAATTAGTTTGTAGCGGCACAAGCAGTCAGTGCCATATTGGATCTCGCCAGCAGCCATTACCATCTCCAAGACTGGAACAAGATCTCACCTGCATCCATTTGCCATGCGCAAGATCACAACAAGGCCCACGATGGCAAACTGGATATAAGGGCCCAACAAAACAGATTCTATCTCTTCTTCACTGCAAGTGCTTGCTGAACACACTTCGCTGGCTGGGTTTCCAGGCTAGTCCTGTCTGCTTGTCATATCTCCAGAGGCAATGGGTCCACGTTAATGGAGATACAATGAGACGCACACAGCTTGAGATGGTAGACTGAGAGAAACACACTTCATCTATTCTGTGTAACTTGTAAATAAAAGGGTTGTGAATTGCATTTTTACTTGAGACTTCTTTCCTCACCTGCTGGAGCCTGAAACAACACAAAGAACAATTTTAATAGGAGAAGGCAATATTCATCCGATATCGTGAACCTTGTCTCCCATTATAAGTTCAACAAAAAATTTCGCAAGGAGTGGGAGTGGCTGTGTGGTAAGTAGCTTGTCTACCAACCGCATGGTTCTGGGTTCAGTCCCACTGCGTGGCACCTTGGGTAAGTGTCTTCTACTATAGCCTCGGGCCGACCAAAGCCTTGTGAGTGGATTTGGTAGACGGAAACTGAAAGAAGCCCATCGTATATATGTATATATATATATATATATATATATGCGTGTGTGTGTTTGTGTGTCTGTGTTTGTCCCCCTAGCATTGCTTGACAACCAATGCTGGTGTGTTAATGTCCCCGTCACTTAGCGGTTCGGCAAAAGAGACCGATAGAATAAGTACTGGCCTTACAAAAGAATAAGTCCCGGGATCGAGTTGCTCGATTAAAGGCGGTGCTCCAGCATGGCCGTAGTCAAATGACTGAAACAAGTAAAAGAGTAAAAGAGTAAGTAAATAGTGATCTTTAAGAACCATTTCCTATCTCCTGTTATAGTACACAAAGTCATAACAGATTTGTTTATATCTTGCTGTCCATACGCACTTCTGTAGAAAATTTAGATGGAAGTAAAAACCCAGAGTTGAGAGATTTCTAAAGTATAATTTTCAATGTTTAATGCCTTACTAAGTAGAAAAAATACTATGGCCATTTCCTTACATCCATCAGGGAAATAGCCATATTGCTATGTAGAAAAGTAGGTAGAAATTCTATGGAGTAAATCCAGTGTGATCTAATGAAATATAAGAGGTGTAGTGGGATCCCAAACAGACTGACAATGAAGGCAGATCATCTTATCTGGCAGATATACAGGAGTTAGCAGTATGAATATACATGAAAAAATTCTTTCAGCTACTCAGAAGGATCATTAGAATAGCTGATAGTTTATGGTATCTTGGAGACCTACTTAAAAATAAAGATTAGTATTCTTAAAGTTTAATAGCCGAATGACAGTAATTTTGAATAAGAATTGACATAGACTTTGATATTCTG
>NC_043005.1:109104176-109134176 GCF_006345805.1 Octopus sinensis | reverse complement strand
CCAAGTATAACATCGCCTCCTGCTTCCTTACTCATCTATCACCTCTTCCTTTCTCATTCATAAACACAAGAGTATTATTATAGTAGATTATCTCTGTAACCATGGGAGCAATGGAAAAAATACAAAGCCCAGCATCACCACCAGATCATTCTGCACATCTGTGTAATTTTTTGCGCAATTCCACCCTATTTTTGATCATGAATCCCAAAACAAGAAATGTATATGTATAGATACATACATACATACATACATATGCACACACACATACACACACATACATATTACATATATAGTGTATGCATGTGTATGAGTATATATATATATACATATATAAATATATATAATATATATATATATACATATATAATATATATATATATATATATCTATATATATATACATATATACATATACATATATATATATATATACATATACATATATATATACATATACATATATATACATATATATATACATACATACATACGTAAATATATACATACATATATATACATATATATATATATATATATAATAACATATATGTATATATCTATGTATGTAGAAGTGACAATGTGTGCCTGTGTGTGAATATTACAATTGAAATAAATCTGCAGGCATCAAACGATTCAGGTATTACACATTTTTTTCAATGAAGGTATATGATAATGTAAAGAGATAAAATGAACTACTACTGCTACTACAAATAGTAACAACAACAACAATGAGGAGGAGAAGGAAGAGGACAAGAATGAATAGAGCAATAATAATAATAATAATAATAATGATATTAATGATAATATCCATCATAATGTATAAATGTTGGTGCATGTTTGTAGCATGTGTGTTTATGTTCTGTGTTTGTGTTTGTGTGTGTGGGTGGGTGTGTGTGTGTATGCATATTAATGATAATAGTAATAATAAGGAGGAGAAAGTGGTAAAGATGACAAAGGTGATGATGTTGATGATGATGATGATGATGATGATGATGATGAGGAGGAGGAGGAGGAGGAGGAGGACGATGAGGAGGAGAAGGATGATGATGGTGATGATGGTGATAATGATAATGATGATGATGGTGACAATGGCAGCAGTTGCAGTGGTGACTGGGGCAACAATGACAGCAACGATGACGATGACAATGATAACGACAAGGTGATGATGATGATGATGATGATGAGGAGGAGGAGGAGAAGGAGGAGGATAATGATGATGATAATGATGATGATAATGATGTTGTGGATGATGGTGGTGGTGGTGATGATGGTGGCGATGGTGGTGGTGGTGGTTGTGATGATGATGATGATAATGATAATGATAGTTGTGATGATGATGGTAGTGATGATGATGATGATGATGATGATGACTACGACGAAGATGATGTTGATGAATGATGATGATGATTGAGATGAAGAGATTGTACAGAAAGTAACAATAACGACAACAACAATAACAATATACAACCACCACCACCACCACCACCACAATGATGCAACGTAACAACAACAACAACAACAGCGGTTCATTTCTGACAATAAAATTGCATTCTTGTACTGCGAGTGAATTGTCATCCATTTACAGGGTTGTATTCTGCGCTATGACATCCACCTCTGCTAAGCAATACTTCAAGCTGAAAACCTTCAGATTCCATTAAAGTATTTTGATGTACTGTCTAGATATATTTTTATAAGTTTTGAAGAAACTCAGTAGAAATCTGATATGAAGGAAATATTCCATCTCATTATGGTATTCACCAAAATAATATACACTTTAAAGAGACAGGTGGTATTTTCGGTAAGAAAAATTAGCATAACCTGAAGAATTCTGGGAAGTTGATACACGGAAAATTGGAAGTAAAATGTACATTTTAATGATTATGTTCCTGGTAATTATTGGTACGACAAAGAATTCGGTTCTGTTCTGTTAATTCAAAGAATCTTGAGAATTGAATCAGAGGGAAAGGTGAATTTATAATAGATTCTCTAGGCATGCTTGTATGTCGTGTATTATTCTGTAGAGTTTGTGAATGTATGCATATTTGAAAAATATTCATGTAAATAATTGTATGTGTGTGTGTGTGTATCTGACTTTATGTATAAGTATGCATTTGTGTGTGTATAAACACAAATACACACACAAACACACAGACATACACATATCTAAATACATACACACACACACACATATATTGATAGATAGATATAGATATACATATACATATACACATACATACATATATATATATATATACACACGTATACATAAACTCAAAGACACACACACAGACATACACATATCTAAACACACACATACACATATATATATATACATATATATATATACATATATACATACATATACATATATATATATATATATATATATTATATATATATATATATATACACAGACACACACGTATGCATAAACACATACGCACACACAGACATAAACACACATATCTAAATACATACCTCTATGTGCATAATTTTATAACTTCCTAAGAAATCATTTGTGTGTTACATGTGTATAGACATACATAGATCTATGTAAGTTTGTGCATGTCTCTATGGCATGCGTATGTTTATACGCTTACTTCTTAGATGGAATCCAGCCAGCAGCGTATCTAATAACCATTTGATATCAGTTTGGCTGTGCGTGTGCATGTATTTTTTATTCTACACATACATGGAATCAGGTGCATATCATTACATTTATACAAGTCTAAGCACCTATCTATCTATATCTATCTATCTATCTATCTATCTATCTATCTATCTATCTGTCTATCTGTCTATCTATCTATCTATCTATCTATCAATCTATCTATCTATCTATCTATCTATCTACCTATCTATCTATCTATCAATCTATCTATCTATCTATCTATCTATCTATCTATCTATCTATTTATCTATCCATCTATCTATCTATCTATCTATCTTTCTTTCTATCTATCATTTATCTATCCATCTATCTATCTATCTATCTATCCATCTATCTATCTATCTATCATCTATCTATTTATCTATCTATCTATCTATCTATCTATCTATCTATCTATCTATCTATCTATCTATCTATCTGGCACCGCGAGTGTCGCGTTGTTCTCAAGCAACTCTGCCGTCCTGGGTCGACCTTGAGTGACTTCAACACAACCAAAGCATTCTATAGGGGATTAGTGGAGGAGAGGTACGACGATGAGCTCGGGGCGAACCTGGACGTCGACGAGGAGTACCTGACCCGCCTGTTCAGGACGACTTTCGGGCCAGGGCCCATGGACAACTTCCAGAGATCCCTGGCCTGGCAGTGTTACCGAGAAGCGCTACCTGTTCGGGATAAGCTCTACAGACACGGCTCGAGAAACACGGGGCCGACCTGCCCGAGATGTGGTCAGAGCAACGAAACCGTTCTGCACGCACTCGTGCAGTGTCCAACAATTTCTGACCTGTGGGCTTGTGTCGAACAACTGCTGTCACGTGTGGGACGAGTCGGTTTATCAGCTGAGTCCATCGTCAATATTGTCACGCCTCCTTCCTTCAAACGGGAAGGAAGAGCTATTTTCATCATCCTTGTGGTTATGGCGAAAGAATGTATCTGGTGGACGCGTCTGAAAGGATTGGAGACAAACACTTTCCTCTCTGGTCAATCTCTCATTAACTTCTTCAAGTACGACTTGAAAAAGAAAGTGAGAGTAGAGAGGCAAGTTTTGTCTAGCGAATGTTTTAAAAAAAGATGGGTGAATGTAGCAAGAATGGCACGTATGAATGACGAAGCCACCTTGAGCATAATCCTATGAACCCAGAAATTGAAAACAGAGGGTTACCCACTTGCAAACAAATGTGGTAACATATAACAATATTGACCAAGGTTACCGTGGTCTTTTTCGTAGGCTTTTCTTCCCATGGATAAACCTTACTTGCTTTCCCCTTTACACCATATATCATAACACTGTGATACACGATCCCTATTGATCGTTCTTTTTTTTCCTCTTCCCCTTTTTTTCCCCTTTTTTCTTCTTTTTTCATTTCTCTTTTCTTTTGTTCCCTTTCCTTTTCTTTTTTTTTTCTTTTTATTCTTTTTATTTTTTATTTTATTTATTTAATTTTTTTTTGTTCTTTTCTTCCCTTTTACGATCCCTCTTGATCGAAACCTACGCCACCCCCTTTTTTTTTCTTTTGTTTTTTGTTTTTTTCATCCCCCAAAAGAAAAGCTCTACCTTGTAACTTGTCCCATCTGTGTGCAACCCTGTGTGGCCAATAAAGAAACTTATCTATCTAGCTATACATATAAACAAACATACACACACATATATATGTGTATGAGTGTATGTGTGTGTCTGTGTGTCTATATATATACACACACATATACATGTGTGTGTGAGTGTATGTGTGTGTATGTGTGTGTTGATATATATACACACATACATTTACATATGCACACATATACACACACACAAACACTTACTTATAGATGCATAAATTAGCTACATCATCATCATTGTCATTTTTACATTCACATTTTTATGCTGGCATGGGTTGGACGGGTGTTTCTAAGGCAGTGGTGTACACCCATATGCCCTTTCTTATGCTAATTCTTTTAGTCATTTTATACAAAGGAAAGAAACAAGTCTCATATATATAATTACCAAATGTCACTTTGTTTTGAAATTTTATTTCCAGGAAAATAGATTGGTTAATTTATTGTGAAATAGACACATATGTGAGAAAAAAATTCATATTGTACTCAGTGTTAATTTTTCCTCAACAAGGGTCATTTATTTTGAGACAGATGCAACAGCAAAAACAAGTGCAAGCATAGCAGTATCATTAAGAAGTTTGCTTGGCAATCAAGTTTGATGCACTACATGACACCCTGGGTCATGTCCCTTCTTCTGTAGCTGTGATGGAGATTTTGTACAAGGAAACTTTATGTATATATATATATATACATATATATATATATATGTATGTATACACACACACACATACACACACACACACACACACACCACACACACACACACACACACATATATTAATAATTAATAATATCAAAGGGTAATCAGAAATATTAGAAATTTCCATTACCAGTGGCCTAGCGTGTAAAAATTTAGTCAATGGACTATATATTATTCATATAAGTACAGTGTACATTTAAACACATAAGAGGAATCCATTATAGGACACCTTGCACGCTAGAAAGAACAGTTAAATTCCAAACCACTATTAGGGGTAAAATTTTGAAGGGAATGGAAAATAAAAACATTTACCATCTAACTCCTGAACCAATGGTTTCAGACTTTTTTAGCAAATAAAATAATTTGCTAAGCGAAGTCTTCTTCAGCAGGTACACCTTAGATTAAACATATATACACGAGGCAATCCAGTATATGCCCCATGCTTATACATTCTAATTTTTCAAATCTACCACACAAGCACAGCTCCTTGTCGGCAGTAAATAAAAAATGCTGGTTTTTCAATTTGAAAATTATCCAGATGATAAATGCTTTTATTTTTCATTCCCTTCAAAATATTATCCCTAATAGCAGTTTGGAATTTAACTGTTCTCTTTAGCATGCAAGGAGTCCTATGATGGATGCCTCTTATGTGTTTAAATGTACACTGTATCTATATGAATAATATATAGTCCATTGACTAAATTTTTACACACTAGGCCACTAGTAATGGAAATTTCTAATATTTTTGATTACCCTTTGATAACTTTTTTCTGGATAATTTTCGAATTGAAAAGCCGGCATTTTTTATTTATTGCCAACAAGGAGCTGCACTTGCATGGTAGATTTGAAAAATTAGAATGTATAAGCATGGGGCATATACTGGATTGCCTCGTGTATATATGTTTAAGCTAAGGTGTACCTGCTGAAGAAGACTTTGCCTAGCAAATTATATTATTTGCTAAAAAATGGTCTGAAACCATTAGTCTGTAATTTACCGAAATTACATAAAAATATCTTGAAATACTAAAGAATAAATTTATTCAATAAAAGCGTCACTGGCTTCAGCCATAGCCTCCAAATGAATTCACAATATCCTGCAACTCTTCCGGATGGTCTTCTTGTTTAAGTTGGTAAATGTTGCCATAATCATTGCCTTCAGTTCATCTTTGGTGATACAAGGAGCTTTGTTGGTCTCCTGTGCAATTGCGCCCCACACATAATAGTCAAGGAGTTTGCAGTCTGGGGAGTTAGGTGGCAAGATGTTAGGGGTGATGTCGCACAGATTGCCCGTGAGCCATGACTGGGTTCTCCTGCTTGTGTGGCATGATGCAGAGTTCTGTTGCCAGACATAGGGCTTTCAAGTAACACTACCTCCTCCAGGAACACGATGTAGCCCTCCATGTTGAGTCTGAGGTTGTGTGGGAAGATGAGTGTCCTCATATTGCACTGTTCTCTTATTGACACCCAAGCACTCTGAAATGTTCGTATTGGTGTTTCCAGTATGAATGCCAAGTAGTAGAGCATGTCATTTCCAAATTTCTGGCAGAATGAATTGTGTAGTGGTGCTGTTTTTGCCACAGACGGTGCCCAACTGACCCTACTATCCTGTGTAGTCAACAAAATCAAAAGCAAACGATGCACCTGCGTGAAATAAAAAATATAAAATGGCGACAATTTACCTGTCGCACCCTGTGTATATATATATATATATATATATATACACACACATATTTGTAGTAGGTATGTATGTATTTTTTATATGTATGTATATATATATATATATATATATATATATATATATATATATATATATATATATAATATATATAGTTGGAATTTACAAAAATAAAAAAAAGACGAAGACAGGTGTATAATCAACAAACAGGTGTATTTGTTTAATGTGTGGGAAGGTGAGAAAGTCTTTTATGTTTCGAGCCTATGCTCTTCAGCAGAAAGGAACGCAAGAAAAAACAGGATATATATATATATATAATATATATATATATATATATATATATATAGGCTTGAAACATAAAAGACTTTCTCACCTTCCCACACATTAAACAAATACACCTGTTTGTTTATTATACACCTGTCTTCGTCTTTTTTTTATTTTTGTAAATTCCAGCTATATATATATATATATATATATATATATATATATATATATATATATCTATAGTATATATATGTATATGTATATATATGTATATACATATATATGTATGTATGTATATATATTGTATTACTTTTCACCAAAACAGAGGCTGAATAACAACAGAAAATATAAGCAGAAAAACTTATCCATGTATGCTTAAAAATAGACATTCACATTCACGGACACACACATACACACAAATGCACACACACACCCATACACACACACACACACATATACAATTAAACTCAGGCATACAAATAGATTCAAGCATTGCTGAACAGCTTACAGGATCCATACAGACATACAGGCACTGCATGAACACCACACACATACTCACGCGTACATAGGCACATAGATACACATTGTCTTTTGTCTTTCTCTCACGCTTTCTTCCATTCTGTTTTCCTCTTTCACTCATCACTTCTTCTCTCTCTTTGTTTCTCTTTAAACAAGTCATTCATGTCTTTTATGTAGATATTTCTCATCGAATTGTCTATATAATGTATACAAAAACATCCACGTAATATATACTCACACTTACACATATATACCAACACTTAAATACACACTCACACATTCCCCTATCTCTCTCTCTATCTCTCACTCCCACTTTAAACCCAAGACATTCCAACTGTCATCTTATGAGACATTGTATCATATCTAACATGTTTTCAGAAAGCCAAAATGCAAAGTTTACAATATTTCACAAAACCACATTTTCTAAGGGTTGTTGAGAAAAACAACCATTTGAAAAAGGGAGCTGAACTTTCCAAGCAAAGTTAGGTAAGTTTACCAACTTTTATTCAAGAGTCTCCTTCAAAATTTCTCTCCTTCTTTATTTCCTTCTTCCACTTTCAGAATGGCATTTATCATCCTCAATATGTTGTCGGAAAGAAGTTGTAATTCTGTGTGAAAATCTAAGGGTTTCACAAGCTTTTCAGTTGTGTTTTTATCTTCAATTGATGGACTTTTTATGGACAGTCAGATGAAGAGAAGGCTGCTGCTGCTGCTACTGCTGCTGCTGCTGCTGTGATGAAGGAGATGTAAATGACTGTGTGTTGATGGAGGTGCTGCCTGGTTGTAGACAAGATGTTGATTGGTGGTGGTGGTGGTGGTGGTGGATGAAAACAAGAGTGGACAATCTATAGTGATAGCTATAAACGTCTCATATTTTCTGATTAGCCAAGTTTGTTCCTTATCTTCTCTGTCTCCCGAGTCTCTCTCTTTCTCTCTCTCTCTCACCCTTTTTCTATATGTGTGTATGTGCACACACACCCTCATATATATATATATATACATCTACACAAACACATATATGTATAGTCTTCTATTTACCTATATACACACACACACATACACATATATAAACATATATATAAATACATACGTATATATACATACACACACACACACACACACACATATATATATATATATATTCTTTTATTTTTTATTCTTTTACTAGTTTCAGTCATTTGACTGTGGCCATGCTGGAGCACTGCCTTCAAGGGTTTTAGTCAAACAAATCGACTCCAGGACTTATTGTTTTTAAAGCCTAGCACTTATTCTATCAGTCTCTCTTGCTGAACTCCTAAGTTATGAGGATATAAACACACTAACATCGGTTGTGAAGTGGTAATAGAGTGACAAACACAGGCAGAAACGCACATGCACACACACACATACGACTGGCTTCTATCAGTTTCCACCTACCAAATCCACTCACCAGGCTTTGGTTAGCCAGAGGCTATAGTAGAAGACATTTGGCCAAGGTGCCATGCAGTGTTTACATCCCTGTAACTTAGCAGTTCAGCAAAAATGACTGATAAAATAAGTACAAAGCTACAAAAATAAAATAAGTCCGAGGGTTTGATTTGTTTGACTAAAACCCTTTGAGATGGGGCACCAGCATGATGGCAGTCAAATGACTGAAACAAATAAAAAAATAAAAGAATAAAAGAATGTATATATGAAATTAAATAAATGACAATGGAACAGATTATGTAATTCATTAGCTAACAGCTGTTTCTGCCATAAGATACAGTGCACTCAGAGCATAGGTGTATTGACTTCTGACACCATGTTATTAGTATCATTATGACTAAACAATATATATAAGTGTGTATGTATATATGTATATCACCGTGATCTCTGTGACCGACCAGGCAATGAGATGTTGCTAAGCATCGCTGGTCACAATGCGCTTCGCATTGTTTTAGCCTTCAAATGACGCCACCCCACTGTCTAAGCGAGCAGGCCAACAGAAGAAAGAGTGAGAGAAAGTTGTGGCAAAAGAGTGCAGCAGGGATCGCCCTCCCCTGCCAGAGCCTCGGGGAGCTTTTAAGTGTTTTCGCTCAATAAACACTCACAATGCCCAGTCTGGGAATCAAAACTGCGATCCTATGTATGTATGTGTGTGTGTATTTATTTATATAAATTTGCACATACATATATATATCAACACACACATAATATACAGGGTGTAATGGGTAAATTGTCACCATTATACATTTTAAATTTTGTGCATGCATATTATTTGTTGTTGATTGTGTTGACTACGCAGTATAGTAGGGTCAGCTGGATACTGTCTGTGAGAAAAACAGCTCCACGATGCAATTCACTCTGCCAGAATTCTTGAAACAACATGCTGTAATGCTTGGCATTCATGCCAGAAGCTCCAATATAAACAGATGGTGAACACACAGGACAACCATTAGCTTTCTGTGTCCTTAAAACATGTGTCGAGAGTGATAAAAATTGAACATCATGGTGTTTGCAGTGATCACTTGTGATGGTGACATTATGCCTCCATTCATCTTCCCACATGGCCTCAGACTCAACACAGAGGCCTACATCAAGTGTATGGAGGAGGTAGTGTTGCCCTGTGTGAAGAGGTTGGCTGCTGGAAGACCCTATGTCTGGCAACAGGACTCTGCAACATGCCATACAAACAGGAGAAACCCAGTCATGACTCACAGAAAATTTCTGTGTCCACTTTATCCCTAACATCTGGCCACCTAACACCCCACTCCACCCTACAACCCTATTATGTGTGGGGTGCATTTGAGTGAGAGACTAACAAAACTCCTTGTCGCACCAAAGATGAAATGAAGGCAAAGATGGACTCCAGAAGAGTTGCAGAAGAATCCAAAGTCGTCTGGAGGCCGTGGTTGAAGCCAAGGATGATTTTATTGAATAAATTTACTCTTTAGTATTTCAAGATATTTTTATGTAATTTCGGTAAATAAATCTGTTAAAATGAAATGCCAGTGTTATTTTCAATTTTGCATTATTTGGATGACAATATTTTCACTGCACTCTATATATTTACACACACACACACACACACACACACACACACACAGACACACATGCACACACACACATACACACACACACACACCACATTTGCAAATAAATATATAAGTGTGTGTCTATGAACATTTTGGAGGAGAAGAACAAGGAACATTTGATAAGATATACTGAAGGCTGATCTCAAAAACTGGATTTCCTGAAGGAGTTGACAACAGATTGTAATAAATGGTAAGATACAATGAATGGCTATATTTAAGAAATGATAAAAGTAATGATAATAGTAGTAGTAGTAAAATCACTTCAATATAAATATAGCCACTCTTCAGGTTAAAGATTACTCTCACCACATATTTTGCTAAAATAAACAGTCATAAAATGATCCTTTGATCGGTGAACAACCTAAGCACTTTTCCTGAGTTTGTATGTTTGATAATGTTCAAAACACTAGTGCTGCTTTTAATTCATATTTAAATTTATTCCTACGTATGCATCATCCAGGCATACCAGCAAATAGTTTTATTACCATTTTGCATCGAGTTATAGACTGATGATTCAGTTCGCCTCCAATTTCGGTTCAGTTATGTGATGTTAATAAGCCGCAAAAACAGTAAAGCATTGATGTCCATTGCTCCTGAATATGACTTGGGGTGAGTTGTCTTGCCTGTCTATGACTTTCAAATGTTTTAACAACTGCCAACTTGAGGGAGTCATCTCCACCATGTTGTATCGCAGCCTACTGGTGAACAAGCAAAGCACATACATTAAGTATGTGTGTTCGATAATGTTTAGAACACTAACACTGATTTTAATTCATATTTGAATTTATTAATATGGTATGCATTGTAGGGGTAAGCTAGGCTTTTATACTATTTTGCATGTCGTCATGGTCTGGCAATTCAGTTCGGCTCCAATTCAGTTCATGCACGCAATGTTGATAAACTTCAAAAATGGTGATCCATCTATGTTCATCTCACTTGAAAGGAATTTGAAGTGAGTTGTCTCATCTGTCTATGATATTCAGGTGTTTTAGCACACAGTGCTTTGAGAGAGTCATCTCAACCACATCAAATCACAGCCTGCTAGCAAACAAACTAGGTTTTTACATTAAGTACATGCATTCAATTATGTTTGTAACTCCAGTGCTACTTCTAATTCATATTTGAATATATTTATGCATATGTGTGTGTGTATATATCTATATCTATATCTAAATCTGTATATATATGTAGATAACCGAAGAGATGGTGTTGTGGATTTCCACCTCGGCATCTGAAACTCAGAGTTTTATCTTGGCTATTAAATAATTGTCACATATTATTTCACAGATATATACATATATATATATATATATATATATTCATTAGGGAATAAAAATTCCGGTGTCACAGGGATTCAAATAATGTTTCTGAAAAAGACTGAGGGTCTCAGGAACGTTAAATGCACCTCATGAAACAAGTGTAGAAGAGAAATTCGGAACTGAAATTGTAAGTATTAAAATAAAATTCTATGATATGGTGTGATGTATATTAGGATTTGATGAATTGCATGGGGACTTCTATCTCTAAATAACTTATATATATATACAAAAAGAGTGAAATATAATTAATTTAATAAAATTAATAAATTTCTCTTTACCATATACGTGTTGCAAATTCTGTTTGTTTGTGGAGTCTTTTTAACTAGTAGTAGAAATAGTGATCTATTTGGCTGCTTTTCTAATATTTTCGGTATGTGGTTTTGAGCAACTTGTTGCAATTAACCCTTTATTATAATTAATATATATATATACATACATACATACATACATATATACACATACATATGAGTATGTATGTAAGTACATGCATACACATGTAGTTGCATACATACATTCTTTTATTTGTTTCAGTCATTTGACTGCAGCCATTCTGAAGCACTACCTTAAAAGGTGTTTGTCAAACAAATCGAACCCCATGAGGTATATTGTTTTTTTAGCCTAGTACTTATTCTATCGATCCCTTTTGCTAAACTACGAAGTTACAGGAACACAAATACACCAACACCGGTGTAGGCCTCTAAATATATATACACATATATATATACGACAGGCTTCTTTCAGTTTCCATATACCAAATCCACTCACAAGGTTCTGGTTGACCCAAGACTATAGTAGAAATAACTGTCTTCCACTATAGTCTTGGGTCAACCAGAGCCTTGTGAGTGGATTTGGTACATGGAAACTGAAAGAAGCCTGTCGTATATATATATGTGTATATACTCAAGGTGCAAAGCAGTAGGACTGAACCTGGAACCATGTGGTTGCGAAGCAGGCTCCTTACCACACAGCCATGCCTATACCTACACATATGCATGAATACACATACACATGCATATATGGCAGTGCATCAGCATGGCTGCAGCTATGAGCTGAAACTACAGGGGAAAAAAAGTGCGTGTATACATATATCATCTGAATATGGTGTCTTCGGCATTGAGTTACCTCTTGCAGCAGCTGCACAGTGAAACAATTGTGGAACTGTGCAATACATCAAATCCTTTCACTAAAAGCAAGACTTCAGGTCAGTTTTTAGTGCCATTACTTACCATTATTTGGATAGAATTACTGCACTAATGACTAATGTCACACTTATAACTTTGAGTAAACATTGTATTTCATAACTTTGGCAAATAGCTACAAAATTTGAAACATTACAATGAATATTGGCGAGTGTAATTTTCATGTATATGGAATTGTATGTCTGTCGATTTCTATATCTGTAAATGTTAACAGATACACACACACATATCTGCATGCATATATATATATAGTTGCATACATATATACATATATATATATATATATATATATATATATAATATATATATATATACACATATATATACATATATATATATACACATATATATATATATATATATATAATATATATATATATATACATATATACACATACATATATATATATTATATATATATATATATACATATATTATATATATATATATAATATATATATATATATAATATATATATATATATATATATATATTTATATATATATACATACGCACACATGCACATTTATTTGTATGTACATATTTTATATACTGTAGCTTGTTAGCAACAAAAATCTTGAAGTATCTTGCTATGAGGAAAATGTTCTTCAAACAACTTATTCTATATAAAAGTATCAGTGACTCACAAATATACTGGTGAAGCCATCAATAAACAGACACTAAACAGTATAGATACATATATACATGTGTGTGTAAGTGTATGCAAGCATATGTGTGTATGTATATTATATGCATACATACATATATATAAAACTATATACACACATATATATATAATTTTTTTAATGTATATATATGTATGTATATATATATATATATATATACATATATATATATCTTATATATTAAAAGCCAAGTTGTCTGTGTGTTGTGTGAACCACTTCTACTCCTACAATTTTGAACTGAATTTCACCAAATTTGACATGTGTGCTCTCTTTGACTTAGCACGCTTTTTCTTATAACTCTTTCCTCGAAATTCCGTGCCCCCAACATAAATAGACTACTCTTAATTCGCCTAGTATTTGAACCCCCCACGTCTATGCAACAGTACATGTTTAATCTTATATATTAAAAAGCAAGTTGTCTGTTTGTCTGTGTTGTGTGAACCATGTCAAGCGATATTGGGGGTACAAACACAGACACTTATACATATATATACCTATATAAGATAGGCTTCTTTCAGTTTCCATCTACCAAATCCACTCACAAGGCTTTGGTCGGCTCAAGGCTATAGTAGAAGACACTTGACCAAGTTGCCACGCAGTAGGACTGAAACCGGAACCATGTAGTTAGTAAGCAAGCTACTTACCACACAGCCACTCCTACACCTATGAGAATTCAAATTATTTATTATTATAATGTGAATGTCTAATATTTAGCAGACATAGCCTTTCTATTTTTCAGTGCAAGAACCCTGTTAGGCATGCTACTGATCAGATGACGATTATTCTCTTCAGGAATTACTTGTCAAGTTTCATGCAAGAATCTCAAAAGATCTAGCTTTGAAGTTGCTTTCATTTTACAAAGTGTCCCGTCAATAATTTCGCAAAGGTATTCAATAGGGTTCATATCTGGTGACTGGCTTGGCCATGGAAGCTTTTTAATACCTGTCTCTTCTAACCAATCTTGGGCCCTTTTAGCCATGTGACAGGGAATCCCATCTTCCATAATTAAAAAGTCTCATTTTATCGCTGGGGAAGATTGGAAGGAGTACTTTCTGCAATATGTTTTTGTTTCCCTCACACTTCATCCCGCCCCTAAGCCCTAGACCATCACCTAATCACCTTATCCGTCTTGTTGCTTCACAACAACAACAACAGCAACAGCAACAGCAGCAAGAGGAGGCGCAATGGCCTAGTGGTTAGGGCAGTGGACTCGCAGTCAGAGGATTGTGGTTTCGATTCCCAGACCGGGTGTTGTGTGTGTTTATTGAGTGAAAACACCTAAAGCTCCACAAGGCTCCCTCAGGGGGTGGTAGCGACCCCTGTTGTACACTTTCGCTCCAACTTTCTCTTACTCTTTCTTCCTGTTTCTTGTCCCCGACTTCCTATGCAACGGCTGAACCTGGATGCGCATTCATCCATCTGTCCATGCTCTCAGTGTTGGGGGTTGACCTGCTTTCTCTTCTGTGGGTCATACGAATAGCAAAGGACCACGTTTTGGACTTCTCCCACTCTGGGACGAAGACCGCTTCGCTCAACAAACAAACAAACAAACAAAGCAGCAGCAGCAACAGTACAGCAACAACAACAGTAACAATAGTAGCAGCAGCCATTGTCTCAATCACCAATACAACCACCACCACCACCTGATAGCAACCAGATAAACTGGACATAAAACATTACCATTAGTGTGTGAACCAGTAATATTGGGAACACTCAGTTAGCAGTACAATTTACATTCCTCTTATAGAAATGATGCTTTCCATACAACACACACACAAACACACGCACACATACACATATATGTACATATATACGACGGGCTTCTTTCAGTTTCTGTCTACCAAATCCACTCACAAGGCATTGGTCAGCCCAAGGCTATAATAGAAGACACTTGCCCAAGATGCCACGCAGTGGGACTGAACCCGGAACCATGTGGTTGGTAAACAAGCTACTCACCACACAGCCACTCCTACGGCTATATATGTATATATATATATGTATATATATATATATATATATATATAATATATATATATATATATTATATATATATATATATATATATATATATATATATATGTATATTATATATATATATTATTTTTACAAATTTGAAGTGATTTCATAAACATTCTAAGACATTGTAAGGATTAATAATAGCAAAAGAATTTGGTATTGTATTTTCAGGTTTCTTCACTCAAATTTTTTTGCATCTTACACTTCATTCTTGAAACTGTTCAGTGAAACAACTGGAATAGTTCTCTTCAAAAGAAGACACATCTAAAATTAGTGCCAGAACAAAGAATGGTAGATGGAAGAAGCTGTATATGGTCCACCATTTCAATCAACAATTTAAATATTCTATACAATGTGTATGTGTATATATAGATATATAGATATATACATATATACAAATCAATCGATACTAGTGTACATATACATGCCTATTCAGACATATGCGCACGCATATATGTAAGTATATTATATACATATATACACACACATATACATTTATATATAGCCATACAAAACACTATAAAATTTTCTATTGTGTACAACAATGTATATATAAAGTGGAAATTGAAATATATATTCGTTATTGAAATTAATAAAAAAACAAATTCTTAATTTTCATTGAATTGAATGTTGGTAATTATACATACATGATTCTTACCGATGTGTATCTGGTTATAGAAATATTAAAAAAAGAAGACTTGTACTTCATACATATAGCCATATAATTCTACATGCTTATACACTCACACACACATACATACATATATATATATATATATATATATATATACAACATATAACACACTTTTATTTTACACAAAATACTCAATTGATATGAACAAATGTCTTGAATGGATTCCATTTTTATTCAATATTTTCAATAGAATGTTCTATTAGACATATTTTTCCTGAAATTCAATTAGGTTTAAATTCTCCATTTTTTTCTAAGTATATATGTAGATATATACCCCCCACACCCACCCACACATATGAATATATGTATTCATATATGTGTTTAAGAAAATATGTCGTGTATGCATATAAACTTATATATTTTCTTTACATTTCTGTGTGTGCATGTATAAATTTATATGTGTATATATATATATATATATACATACATAACAGAAATGGTTTACATATAAAAACACACACATATATATATCTGTGTATAATAGACAGATATCGAAAAATATAGTTACACATATATATGGATGTATATAATTAAACACCTATTTTTTTTTCTAATGCATTATTCAATTTCAATGCATAACGATATGTATAATGTACATCAGTTTTCCAATATACAAAGTTAATATTTTCAATTCATATGCAATTTATTTTTAAATTTCACCTGAACATCATATTGAAATTCATATACTTATATTTACATCTATCACTGCGGATATCAAGAAAAACTTTGTGTTTCTTATGTGCTTTTTAATGATGTAAATGAACTGTATGCCCCTCTCCCGTCTCTTTTTTCACACCCCTTTCATATCCCTATTTATGAATGTGTACTTTTACATTCATGCATACAAGACTATATACACATGCATGCACACACTCACAAACACACACACACATCATCATCATCATCATTGTCATTACAATAATGATGACAACGATGATATATATGCACACATACACACACATATAGATATAATGTACACACACACACACATATCCCCAGTTTTGTAAACTTTACCAACCTGCTCTTTCTTATCTTCTACTTCCTGTCCCCCACATTTTCTTCAGTTCACCTTCTGCTCCTTGAGGCTATGCCCTCACACCTTGTCATCACCATATTTTTTGCTCTTTCTACCTCCACCCCACTTGATCCTACCCACCCACATGTAATTTAGAGTAACCATGTAGCTTATCTACATTAAAAAACCTATTTCTGTTCCTTCTATCACGCTTTTACTCCCAAGCACATAGCATAGAGCTGCTTCCTTCCCTATTTATTTCACACTCAAAAAAGGGGTTTTGTTTAGTCTTGTGAGTTACAAGCGCAGGAGTGGCTGTGTGGTAAATAGCTTGTTTATCAACCACATGGTTCCGGGTTCAGTCCCACTGCGTGGCACCTTGGGCAAGTCTCTTCTACTATAGCCTCGAGCCGACCAAAGCCTTGTGAGTAGATTTGGCAGACGGAAACAGAAAGAAGCCCATTGTATATATGTATATGTGTGTGTGCATGTATGTTTGTGTGTCTGTGTTTGTCCCATCCAACATCGCTTGACAACCGATGCTGGTGTGTTTATGTCCCCGTCACTTAGTAGTTCAGCAAAAAGAGACTGATAGAATAAGTACTGGGCTTACAAAGAATAAGTCCCGGTGTCGAGTTACTCAATTAAAGGCAGTGCTCCAGCATGGCCGCAGTCAAATGACTGAAACAAGTAAAAGAGTAAAAGAGTATATATATATGTATATACACTTATATTCAGATATACATATACATACATGTCAACCTCACTCGTGGTGGTACCTTGTAAAATCACCAATACACTCTGTTAGGTGGAGATACGTTGCTTAGTGGTTAAGGTGTTGGTCTCATGATCATAAGGTTGTGGTTTTGATTCCTGGACCAGAGGATGTGCTGTGTTCTTGAGCAAAATATTTCTCATCATGTTGCTCCAGTCCACTCAGCTGTAGAAATGGGTTCCACTAGTGGAGGCCCATCACTTGCTGGTTAGGCTGTTTGATTCACGACTGTAAGATTGCAGTTTTGATCCCAGGATCAGGCTATCAATTGTGTTCTTGATTAAAACACTTCATTTCATATTGCTCTGGTCCATTCAGCTGTAGAAATGAGTTTAGCCTGATGAGGGATGGGTTTGGCCAGGCTTTCTTGCTCTAGGTACACTGCATGCATGTAATGCCCCAACGCCCTAAGGGGTTAAGGGACTTGTCATTTGTCAAAACTCTTTTAAGTTGTTGGCATTAAAAAGGGCGTCTAAACCACAGAAACCATGCCGAAGCAGACATAGGGGTAGAACAGCCCCCCAGCTCATCGGTTTCTGTCAAGCTGCCAATGATATTTGCCCAAGGAAAAAATAAGAGGAAAGTAACATATTTTGTTTTCTAAAAGTATACTGAAATTTTCATGTGTTCTCGAAATAGGAGCTGGAGGTTTTATGGTCCATCAACAAGATTTAGGAACATAAAAATGCAATCAAAGTGACTAAAGATGAACTAAGATGGTGGGCAGGGATCAAGCAGGGATCAGGCTTTGAATCTTTTATTTCTCTTTTACAATAGGACAAAATTATTATTATTCAATCTCAACTGAAGCAAGGCATGATGACCGAACTACCTCACTGGTAGGAGAAGTGTAAGAGTGACAGCCAGAGGCAATGGTACAGATGTGAACTCTTAAATCAAAGTCACCCTTATTCAAAAGTACTGGTAAGTCATGTGTGCTGAGATCACTCGCAGCATGTGCCCATGTGATGTCTGCATAAATAATTAGGTTCTGATGACCCTGTCTCAATGACTAAAAATGCTATCCTAAAGTTATACTGCTTAGTGAGACTGGCAATGAGATTGGTCACACTTGTAGTGTACTACAGAAAGTCTACTTACAACATTTGTGTGAACCTGAACTCCATAACGACCAAGCTTACTAAAAGGAACAGAGAAAAAGAGAAGAGGCTGACAATGGCAAGACTTTAATGAAAAGATTTGTTAAATTTCAACCTGGAGAAAAGTAACAACCATTTCCATCGTTGTCAGCATCAATCCAGAATTTCATTGAGTCCCTACTGAAAGCAAGTAAGTCCCTTGCAAAAACGAAGACATGCCACTGGAGGACTTGAATTTTAATTGTTATTGTAAATGAAAACCAGGATCTAATGAGTTTGCCGAGAAAGCAAAAGAAACAAGAGAAATACTGTGTTAGTTGAAAGAAGGAGATTGGGAAAATGCATCCAACTCTTCAAAATGTAGATGGTTGGGTAAAAACCACAGAAAAGTCCTATTGATGGTCAAAGAACCACCAGCCAAAGGAAGCAAGTTAACCTTGGAGTTTGGTTAATAGTTAAGCTGCTCTGGGCTGATGTTGAGAACCCTTTCAGCAGAAGATTATTACAGTGGAATGTGATGGTGGTCATGGAGTGTCCTGACCATAACAACTGGGGTTTTCTCACCTCATTCGTTGTGGGTTGCCTTTATATATGTGTGTACCAAATTTTTAACCTGTTTCAATATGCTGTATTACGTATTTGTATCACTGATCAATCATAATTTAAATATTTGGATGGCGAGCTGGCAGAAACGTTAGCACGCCGGGTGAAATGCTTAGCAGTATTTTGCCTGCCGCTACATTCTGAGTTCAAATTCCGCCGAGGTCGACTTTGCCTTTCATCTTTTCAGGGTCGATAAATAAAGTACCAGTTTCGCACTGGGGTCGATGTAATCCATTGTAATCCGTTTGTCTGTCCTTGTTTATCCCCTTTATGTTTAGCCCCTTGTGGGTAGTAAAGAAATAAATATTTGGACGTTACTCCCAAGGTTTTTATTATATGTGTTCTTGTGGCCAATAAAGAAGGGATTCTGTTATTAGTTTTGTTATTATGCTATCTTTTGTTTTCCTCTAACTATGAAATATTTCCAAGTGCATATATTGCTTTTCTACGTATGCATGTATGCACACGGATATGCATCTCTCTCTCCCTCTCTCTCTCTCTCTATATATATATATATATATATGCATATACATATGTATGTATGTATGCACAAGGATATGCATCTCTCTCCACCCCTCCTCTCTCTCTCTATATATATATATATAATTAGAAAGAGAGAGAGACTTTCTTTGCATGGTGTTCCTTGAAAGAAATTCTGTGTCAGTTCTCTGTTCTCTTCTATGCATTTTGTACTGAATAGAAAAACTTTTTTTAAATCTCAATTTTATGAAATACATATTGATTTAATATAAAACACACACACACACACTTTTATATTTTTTAAAAATCTCTCAAATAAATGTAGTGCTTGTGGATACATACACAGACACACACACACATAAATACAGACATAATGTTTTAATGTGTGTGTGTGTATGTATATATATATATATATTTGTGTGTGCGTGTGTGTGTGTGTATAAGTATATATACACACGCACATACACACACACATTAAAATGTATATGCATGTGTTTGTGCCTGCATGTTTGTATGTATATATACATATGTGCATGCAAGTGCGTGTGTGTATATGTGTGTATGCGTGTGTGTGTGTATGTGTGTGTGTGTGTTTGTGTGTGTGTGTGTGTGTGTGTCTATTCTAACACAATACTTTTATTTAAGAGATATTTTAAGAAATTCCACAGAATTTATTTCTTTGAAATATCTCATTTAGGTTTTCACAACATTAAAAAGAATAATGAAAAATTTCTGAAATTCAATATATATGCAAAGCAATGAATACACTCAGATAAATACATACATATATGGAATCTGTATAGACAAACATGCAAATATATATAGTAGTGTATGTGCATTTATATTTACAAAAACCAGTTACCAAAAAAATATTATATATTAAAAGACATTCTCAAATAAATATATGCAAATATAAATATTCCTCCTCCATCCCATGTGCCCTTATCATATATTCTTTAGTTTAGAAAAAAAAACGATTTAAAAAATTCTTAAATATCATTACAAGAAAGCCATTTAATAAGAAACCCAGCATTATCAGAATTTCAGAATGGTAAAACTGTTGAAACAAAGCTTTACTTATTGAAAGTTGTAATTGCTATATAAGTTCATTTGAAATTCTTTAAAATTTATCAATAATAGAAATTATATTTAATTTTTATTTATTATTTAAAAAAAAATATTTTTGCCTTTCAGTAAATGATTTCTATTGAATTATGAAACTGCTTTTTCAAACTGATTCTTGCATATTTCATTTGGCAATAATAAGAAATGTTAGGCAGAGGACATCTGCATCATCATCGTACTTGTCACTGTCATCATAAGCATTGCTGTCATTGTCGTCATCAGCATCATCCTCATCATCAACACTATCTTCATCATCATTTCACATTGGAACTCACTCCACTCTGTTGACATGTTGTTAGGCAGTCACCACAGTCCATATCAACTTTCAATTACACACAGGCAGATGGCTAAAAAGAAAACTGGCTGATGTTGGTGTTGAATATGTTTTACATTAATGGACTAGGTGTATTTTACGGTACCAATACCATTAAAGTGATTATTCCAAGAGGAATGTCAGTGTGTCAGTTCTTATTTCAAGATACTACCCACCCAGAAGGCTATCGTGGGAAGGAACTTAAAGAGTCTATGTCAAAAATATACTTTCAGTTTCTTAGGAGTGTCATTCTATCTACAGTAACACATGCACACATGTAGTTCACTTCTCTTCTATATTGATGTATTAGAATTAATCTTGGCTTTAAATAGTCACTGTCAACAATATTCTTGTTTAAGAACAATACATTTGATACTTGACAAAAGTATAGAATAATCCTTCAGATTAATGTAAAATTGTTTTTACTATATTTTGTTTTTGGATTTGGTTTGCAAGATTCTTTATATGAGTTCGTGTGTTGAAGCATATTCTGTTGTGTCTGGGGAGAATCAATTTCTTTTTGTGCCTTATAAGGTAACACACTCACCGGTAAAATTTCCACTTATTTCTTATTTTTATTTTCCTAAAATTTTCATTTTCAATTGTTTTGACTCTATAACTAAGCATAAAAACAGACATTAACATGTATCTATCTCCACTTAAGTGTGGATGTTCTGTTAGAACAAACTATACTGTGGTAGATACCATGAGAGAAAATCTCTTAGTGGTTTTTGGTGCAAAATGCACTCTTATTTATATTGCTAGCAGGGAGATAAATGCGTGCCATCTCCAGCTCAGAGACCACCATGTGATTTTGACCTTCCTTGGTCTCATCAATAACAGACACTTGATTACTAGAGATAGAAGTGATTCATCTCCCCACCAGCGAGATATAGTAAAACAGTGCTGGAACAGGTGCTGATGTTGTGATAGCCCACTAGGTTGCTTGGGGTATCATGCAACTTAAAGTTTTGTAGGGTCCCGGAACAAGCTTACAAAAGTTTAAGCTGCATAGGACTGAATCAAACTGTTTTGAATTATAACATACGTAATTCAAAACATGTTGGGTCCATTCACTTTCTCTCTCTCACACACACACATGTCTTTGCTCATCTTAATTCAATACTCATGTCTGATTTCCATGCAACAGCACAGTTTGTACAGAGAATTTCTTTGTTAATAGCAGAGTTGATAGCCGCTTGAAACTTTTTGCTCTGTTCTTATGCTGACTAATATCCATTCAGAATACAATCCATTTACACTGCTGATTGGGTCCATAGTTTTATAGGTAGCAAAAGTTGTTATCTATTTCTAGAAAGCATTCTGTGCATTTGGAAGCATTTACTCCTTAAATGTGCTTACTGCTAGCTATCCTGTGCATCTGCAAGAAATGATGTTCTTCAGTATCATCTTGTTGGTGATCCTACTGAATATCTTGTGGTAGAATCACCAACAAGGGATGAAGAGACATAAACTTTACATTTGAGAACATATAAGAGTTCCTATAATTCTTACATTTAGCATTTATCTTTGGTGCTTAGCCTACATGAACACTTTAAAAGTGGTAACAGATTTTCTCTTCTTTTCTGCTAAGGTTTCTGGTTTGTCAGGTTTACCTTTAAACCACTTTATAATAGCCTCTGTTTCTATGTTTGGATCTCCTCTCACTCTCTCTCACTCTATGCGTGTGTGTGTGCTATTAAATTAGTATCTAATTCTCTCACCCTTATTAATTAATTATATATATATATATATATATACATACATACATACATACATACATACATACATGCATACATACATACATACATACACACACATATATATACATATATATATACACACACACAAACACATGCACATGTGTGTGTAAGTATATAAGTATGTGTGTGTATATATGAACATATAGACACACATTCACACCATACACACACACACATACATACACATACATACACACATACACACACACACACATATTTGTATAATCAAATAGAAGAAAAAATACTCAATACATGCAGTAGAGTTTATTCATTCCTTTGGAGTTGATTGTTAACCTGTATCTCTTCCGAAAGCTTGTTTTGTGTGTACATATGTGTGTGTGTGTGTGTGTGTGTGTGTGTGTGTGTGTGTGTGTGGTTTTGTGTGTGTGTGTGTGCGTGTGTGCAGTGTGTGTGTGTGAACGTGTGTTTGTTCAGGCCAAACTAGAGACAGAGTGACTCATCTGATTCTTTGAATCAATATGCAATGTGTGTGTGTGTGGTGTGTGTGTGTGTGTGTGGTGTGTGTGTGTGTGTGTGTGTGTACTGTGTGCTGTATATACTGCATGCATATATATAAACAAGGAAGTTTGTCTTATATTACATTTCTAAACAAATCTGAGTTTGCTTCAGGCCAAAAAAAAATCAAAATAATGAATATGATGATGATGATGATGATGATGATGGTAATGATGCTGATCCTCATAATGATAATAATAATAATAATAATAATGATGATGATGATGATGATGATGATGATAATATTTTATAAACTTTTGTAGGTTTACAAATGTAAAACATTAGACATTGTAAATGCACCTTCGGTAACAGATAGTTTTAAGCTATATACACTATATTTATTTTTGAGATGCTTGGTTTCTTTTCATTTGTAAAAAAATAGATATTGAAGATTTGGTTTAACTCTGTTTTGATAGGAAGAATAAGATGCTGTTATTGTAAATTACAATAGTTTCGGAAATATTGTCAGTAGGTTGGTCTTTTGTAGGCATAAATGTCCATGAGTGGGGAGATGTTGGTAGTATCAACTTCAAGGATAAAGCAGCAAGATTTCTGATGGTTAAATATTTCATAAGGCTGTTATTTGAGGGATGTGAAGGCACATGGTTCTGTGGTTAAAGCATTGAGCTCACAATCATGAGAGAGTGAGTTCAATTCCTGGACCAGGCTGCCTGTTGTGTTTTTGAGCAAGACACTTTATTACACGTTTCTCCACTTCACTCTGCTGTAGAAATGAGATGCGATGTCACTGGTGCCAAGCCGTATCAGCCTTTGCCTTTTCTTTGGATGATATTAATGGCGTAGAGAGGGGAGGCTGTTGGTCTTCCATAAACAACCTTGGCTGGACTTGTGCCTTGAAGGGTAACTTTCTAGGTACTTCATGACCAAAGGGGGTCCTTACCTTCTTTTATACTATTTGAGCAAAATAGTTGTACTGGGAATAGACCTGGCTAAGGACCCTCCTTGTTGGGAGTTTATCGCTTTCATAAGAGAGAGAGAGAGAGAGAGAGAGAGAGAGAGAAAGAGAGTATGTTCATTTGATTTGCTAGAAACAGCAGATATATCTCCCCGTCTTGGAAAAGGAAATGACACATTAGATAAAGTAGTGCTATATTTTCTTAAAAATATGAGATGGCCATAATTGGAAGGCATTTGATTAATAGATCTAATTGATCTGCTCTGGTTTCTGCCTCAGTGACAACAAACACAACAACACTTTTATCAGATGCTAGCTGATCTGTCTGTTGTTGTTGGACAATTTTCACAATAGAATACCATTATGTAAATTTTTTTTTATTCCATGTCAGGTCATCTCTTCCCTGAGGGATAGTCTGCTTGGTCAGGATGGATTTGATCAGTTCCTTACTTGATCCCAGAGGGATGAAAGATAACGTTGGCATCAGCGTATGTCCATATAGGGATTGCCAAAATAGTATGTTCTTGCACATGCTTTTCTTGATACAAAATTTTAGCAAATACCAATAGCTGAGCCATATTTACAATTTGCAATGTAGGAATCACATCTTCAACATTATTTTCTACTGTGTTCTTTGACAAATGTAACCATTTATCTGGAATAGATATTTTCAATACTATGTTATAAAGATTTTCAAGTATTTTGAAAATTTCTTTAAAAAGAACTTGAAACAATAACAAATGAAAGGTGTCAAGATGAATATATTTTTATAAGTTTTTAAATTGATTTTCATCATCGTTTTAATATTCACTTTTCCATGCTTGCATGGCTTTGACAAAATTTTGTTGAAGCAGATTTTCTATGACCAAATGCTTTTCCTGTCACCAACCTTCATCTGTTTCCAAGCAAGGATCAAACGTGTTTCCATAGAGGATGAATGAAGGATGCAGCTTGCATAAGGATAACATTTGTTTACAAATACCATGTAATATCAAGGCAAGGGGGGAATAATACACACACACACACACACACATGTAATGGGTTATAATACAAGGCACTTGCTCAAGGTGTCACACAGTTGTACCGAAGCCAGAACCATGTGGTTGGGAAGCAAACTTACCTCACAGACATGACTTGCTTTGAATAATAAATCCAAAATTAAAAGGAATAAAACCACGTTTTTATATTTAAAGTTACTCTGGAAAAATGAAAATATAATTAAAAAAGGCATCATTATTTTTTGTTGATTTCATGAATAAATTACACAAATCACAATTAATTTCATTTAACAAATCTCTATGTCAAAGGTCATTTTGTGGCTTGGTTGTCATGATGTACTCGTGTCACTATATTTATTGGGGAGATTTAACGTCCTTGTCCTAGGACTTGGCAGTCTTCATTCTTTGGTGTCAAAGAAATCACTAGAAGAATTTCAGTCATGAAGTCCTTTTTAACAACTTCTTCTAAATCAGCTGTTAATTATAATAATGACCCCCCAGTGGTATAGCAGGACAATCAATCACTTTGTTGTGTATGGACGTCTTCAAGTTTATGTTACAAATGATAAACAATTTGTACACAGATTTGCTTGAGGAACTCAGGTGAAAATTGAGTTAGAAAAATGTGCCAAGGGAATCTTGGAAAGAAGGAAATCATGTTCGGTTAAGAAAAGGTGATAAAGAAAATTAAATCAAAGAATTATTACAAATATTTAGGAATCAAATGCACTAGACAGAGCGCAATACCAATAAATGAAAGGAAAATATTACTCTTTTACTCTTTTACTTCTTTCAGTCACTTGACTGCGGCCATGCTGGAGCACCGCCTTTAGTCAAGCAAATCAACCCCAGGACTTATTCTATCGGTCTCTTTTGCCGAACCACTAAGTGACGGGGACATAAACACACCAGTATCGGTTATCAAGCAATGCTAGGGGGACAAACACTGACACACAAACACATACACACACACACACATATATATATATGTATATATATATATATATATATACACACACACACACACACACATACAACAGGCTTCTTTCAGTTTCCGTCTACCAAATCCACTCACAAGGCATTAGTTGGCCTGGGGCTATAGCAGAAGGCACCTGCCCAAGATGCCACGCAGTGGGACTGAACCTGGAACCACGTGGTTGGTTAGCAAGCTACTTACCACACAGCCACATCATAGAGACATTTGATTAATACTTAAACAGTGAAATAAAAAAAAAAAGGCAAAAAAGTAGCTGACAAGGTTAACCTTTTAGCATACTCTTTTACTTGTTTCTGTCATTTGACTGTGGCCATGCTGGAGCACCACCTTTAGTCGAGCAAATCGACCCCGGGACTTATTCTTTGTAAGCTTAGTACTTATTCTATCAGTCTCTTTTGCCGAACCGCTAAATTACGGGGACGTAAACACACCAGCATCAGTTGGGGGGACAAACACAGCAGACACACAACATATACACACACACATACATACACATACATACACACACACACACACACACACACACACACACACACACACACACAACACACACAACACCACACACCTTATATATATATATATATAGGGAGAGTTTACGAAAAAAAACAAAAGACGAAGACTTGTGGTGTACAAAACAAACAGATGTATTAGTATAACGATCTACCATGGCACGACAGGCTTCTTTCAGTTTCCATCTACCAAATCCACTCACAAGGCCTTTGGTCAGCCCAAGGCTATAGTAGAAGACACTTGCCCAAGGTGCCATGCAGTGGGACTGAACCCAGAACCATGTGGTTGGTAAGCCAGCTACTTACAACACAGGCACTCCTACACTTATGCCATTCAGATAATTCTGTTAAAAGCAATGCTTATTTAGTCACATTGTTTTAAATTAATCATGAATTATCTTGTAGCTTCAAGATCTATCAAGTAGTTAATTTTTAGAATAGACCATAACCCGTGGCCTTCTACATGGGATGGAGCCAGCCTACGTATGCATACCTTCCCTTCTTGGGACACAAAACTCGACTTGTGAAGACCTGTTGAGGCAAGTGAGGATCAGAATCGAAATCGATCAATGGAAATTGCAGCTGAGTTACCAGTGCCGGTGGCACGTAAGAGAACCATCCGTTCGTGACCGTTGCCAGCGCCGCCCCGACTAGCCTCATGCTGGTGGCATGTAAAAAGCACCATCCGTTCATGTCCGTTGCCAGCCTCGCCTGGCCCCCGTGCCGGTGGCACATAAAAGCACCATCCGCTCGTGTCTGTTGCCAGCCTTGCCTGGCCCCCGTGCTGGTGGCACGTAAAAGCACCATCCGTTCATGGCCGTTTGCCAGCTCCGTCTGGTACCTGTGCCGGTGGCACGTAAAAAGCACCCACTACACTCACGGAGTGGTTGGCGTTAGGAAGGGCATCCAGCCGTAGAAACACTGCCAGATCAGACTGGGCCTGATGCAGCCTTCTGGCTTCCAAGACCCCGGTCGAACCATCCAACCCATGCTAGCATGGAAAGCGGACGCTAAATGATGATGATGATGATGATGGTGAGACATTTTTGGGTACGTGTGAGAGGCCAGTTTTGGTTAGTTTGCACACAAAGCAGGTAAAATATTTTTGTTGGATGTGGATGGTTTAAATGCTTAAGGGTTAAAGTGGGTGATAATATAATGAAACAGTGTCTGAGAAAGGTTTGCAAAGGAGAGACAAAAACTGGTTTCATTGCAACATAGAATCAAAGCTTTCTTGTCAAGAAATTACCAAAAGCATGCAATGAATTAGTCTGTATGAAGTAGATGAAAAACGTGTAGAATGTGAAACAAAACTAATAATTACATTGATTTTGTACATCATTTACATTATTTACATTATTTACATTTGCCAGATATTTGTCCTCATCTTGTTGGTTGTTAACACAATGTTTCAGCTGATATACCCTCCAGCCTTAACCACTACGCCATATACCCATGGGCATATGGTGTAGTGGTTAAGAGCATGGGCTACTAACTCCAAGATTCCAAGTTCGATTCCAAGCACTGACCTGAACAATAACAATTACAATAATAATAATAATAATAATAATAATAATAATAATAATATAATAATAATAATAGCAATGATAATAATGATGATATTAATAATAATAATGAATGCCCTGATGCAGTACCAGACAGTGGCTCTCATGGCTTCTGACCTTAACTGATTGGAAGTGTTATCATGTACATTGTTTTGTCTTGGTATAAAAGATGGGCTACAGCAAATATTCTGCTCAATACCACAGATTTGCTTGTCAGTTGTTTGACCTTAACCAGTTGAGCATGTCCCTCAGTGGCTGACGATATGTGTATCTCTGATCACGAGCAGAAGTAGTGGGGGAGCATCATAGCCATGTGTTGAGAGGGATTCTTTGGGGTTTGAATAATTCACCTCTGGAAACGTGGGTGTTCCGATCAACATCCTTAAACAACCTTTATTCAGGGACCTTTTGAGCAGGATGGGTTACTCGACCTGAAGAAATTCTAACTGGACCCCATTTGCAAGGTCATGCTCTGTTTACCTTGTTATGAGATCACCATGTCGCGCACATATGGTTGTGATGCATGTGCCTGGTGTACCCTTATCAGACAGGTAGTCATGATGGGTATACTGAGCTTCGTATATTTTACCCCAGTGTCACTTTGATGGCATGCACTGCTCTCTTAATAATAATGCTCTCTCAATAATAATGATAATAATAATATTAAAAAATACCTTAGGAATGAGAACCCAGGTTCAAAATTTCCCCAAGACACCAGAAGAAGGCTGGAGGTTATATCAGCCGAAACGTTGTGTTAACAACAAACAAGATGAGGTCAAATATCCATCAAATGTAAATAATGTAAATAATGTAAATAATGTACATAATTCCTCATCTCTTAAATATAGAACTACATTGTTTTTGGTTTTCCAGTCTTGGTCAAGGGATAATAAATAAACACGTGGTAGAGTTGGGTTTTTCATACTTTAGAATT
>NC_043005.1:109084176-109099176 GCF_006345805.1 Octopus sinensis | reverse complement strand
ATAATGATGATGGATGGATGGATACACAGACACAAATGCATGCATGCATTAATATTTATGTGTGTATGTGTATAAGTGTACACACACACACACATATATTTAGACAAATTTCGCTCAAACACTCTACACATATATTTATATATTTATATGTGAGGATGCATGGACTGGTGGTTAGGGTGTTGCACTCATGTTCATTAGATCGTGGTTTCAATTCCTAGACTGGGTGGTGTGTTGTGTTCTTGAGCAAAGCATTTCATCTCACATTGCTCACCAATCACTTCGACACCTGACACATGGTACACCATGCAAGTTTGATTTGATGCAGGGAGTGAGCTGATGTATAGTATGAACCCTTGATCACTATAGACAAATTACTTGTGGTCACATAAGCTGACCACTTATTCATTGTCCTCGATGGGAGAGTCCATCACATATTTATATATACATAAGTATAAGTTTGAAAGCTGAGCAAATGGAGAAGAGTTACATTGAGGAGTTACATTCTCTTATGAAAGTGAAGAACCCTGTAGCTCCTCTACAAGAAACCTGCTGTTCCCCCACTTCTCTCATACTTTAGCCACTCATCTCCAAGCAGGAACTGCTATTCTTTCTTGGAGTTTGGAGTGTTGCTAGCTGCATGGTAAGTTCATTAGTGTTCGTGGGAGAGAAAAAAACAACACTCTGTACATGCTATAAAGCAGTTGGCAATATGTAAGATGTAAGATGTTAGGTTACTTGTGATGTCTCTCAAGAGTGCTGTAGTAACCTTGAATACAATACAATCGGTTGCATGGTCAGATCATCAGCGACAAAACTGACCCACTAAGATTGCTTCATCATAGAAACCCAGCAGAACTGAAAAAAAGGACAGGTGAACCTAGTGTAGGTTCAACAACTAACTAAGGTATAACAGAGGCCTTCAGAAATTCTAGGTTGGTGTCCAGTATGCTGGAGGACCACTGGGAGTGAGGTAACTCTTAGCTTCTGTTAAAGCAGGACTCTAGAAACTACTTCATATCCAGGCTACATCTACTCCATTAAATGGTGGTGACTTAGTCAGCAAATCCTCCATGATGGTCGATAATTGATGGCAAGTTTAGCTGCTTAGGATCACACTATCTCAAAGTGTACATTCATGTGACTTGAGACCACATGTGAACTTGTGTTCCTACTAAAACTCCAAACACGAACTCTACACCTCAACAGCAAATGACGACTACGGCTGTTGCATTTGTACTACCTGACATGGCTGCTCTCCCAGTTGGACATTTGTTAAATTTTCAAGCTGGACATTGAATGTGGTCAGCATTCATGAAGGACGTTGGGAACATGTTGCTCAGATCCAGCTCAATCCACCTCAGGTAAATGACACTGCAAGTACAAGTGGGTGCCTCCAGATGCTGGAACCATGCCAATGCAGACACTTGAACACCAATTTAGTCCTTTGACCATTTGGATCATGTCAAGCTCCCTGACTGATGCCAACATGGGACATGGATGTTAAATCATGATGAGGATGAGGGAGCAAATGATTTCACAAGCAAAATGAATGGTTCTTAGCACCTGCACAGACACACACACATACGCACATGCACACACGTATCTTCATATGTAGACATACAAATTTATTCATTATTGTTTACATATATGCTTACATACATGTGTGTGTGTGTGTGTGTGAGTGTGTGTGTGTGTGTGTGCATGTTTCTATGATTCTGTGTACGTATCTTGTGTATACATATTGAAGTAAAACAATGTATGTTGTCCTGAAATAAATTAGTATACAATCGGGTATATATGCACAAATACATATGTAGTTTTATGTTCATACATATATACATAGATACATATACACACACACAAAGATATATATATATATATATATATATATAATATATATATATATATTATATATATATAAATATATATATATATGTATTATCATGATTATGATGATGATGATGATATGTATATAAATGGTTTTGTTTATATCCCTGCAGGACAAGAAGACTTTTTAATCTCAAAATCCATTAAGCATGAGTTATTTATCTATCTGTCTATCTATCTATCTATCTATCTATCTATCTATCTATCTATCTATCTATCTATCTATCTATCTATCTATCTATCTATCTATCTGCTGTCTGTCTGTCTATTTATATATCTCTATCACTCCATCCATCCATCCATCCATACATACATGCATATATCACAATACACACACACTTATATAAAGATATGTATATATGTACTTATATAAATATATATATTTATATATGATATATGTGTATAAACATACGTATACACACATACACAGATACACATACATATATACTTACATATGCATACACACTCATATATACATATGAATGTATTTTCATCCTTATGTGTGCCTATTACGGAAAAATATGTTTCTTAAAAAATGGTTTTGCTGGTTGTTATCTTTTTTTCAGCATTTACCATTTTCAAACTATTTCTGTTCTCTGATATATTTAAAGAACAAATAATGTTTGAAATGAAATTTGTGCATGTTCGTGTGCATACTTGAATGCATGTAGATGTATGCAATCATTTATATGGCTATATGTGTGTGTATATGATTTTGTGTTTGTTCACATATGTGAGATTAAGCATCGTTGCCTTTTGTTAGGGTGTGTATTTGTAAGCGTTTCTAATGTGTGAGTGTGTGTGCATTTCTGTAAAAGTGTGTGTTTATTTCCACACGTGTGTGCATACGTATTTTCATGTGTGTGTGTGTGTATACTTTAAGTGTGTGTACATGTGTGTCTTTTCTATTGATTTTCACAGCAACTAAAGATGTAAGAATGTAATGACATAAGCATAAAATAAACTGCAAAAGAAGTTTGCTTCTGTTGGTTTTGCTGTTTATGTCTTTGTCTAATTCCATCCCAGGTCAAACCTGATCAAAACAAATACATAATTAAAGGTATTCCATCCTATCTTTATATTACAAAAGTGAGTAAAAAAGTAATGCCATTTTTTTTAGGACAAGTATAATTACCAACACAGGAGCATGTATCATACGTCAAAATGAAGCTGGTCCTCTGTGAATCCCATCCCTACTTCTCAACATAGTCACCGTTTCTCTCAATAGCAATGTTCCACCTTCAAATGAGAGCATCTACCCCTGCCCCGTAAAATTCTGTTGACTGTTCTTTGAGCCACTTCTTCACTGCAGTTTTCATGGGGCCAAAGAGATGATAGTTTGAAGGCGCTAAATTTGATGAGTGTGGAGGTAGAGAAGAAGTGGCTCAAAGAACAGTCAACAGAATTTTATGGGGCTCTCATTTGAAGGTGGAACATTGCTATTGAGAGAAACGGTGACTATGTTGAGAAGTAGGGATGTGGTCCACAGAGGACCAGCTTCATTTTGATGTATGATACATGTTCCTGTGTTGGTAATTATACCTGTCCTAAACAAAATGGTATTACTTTTTGACTTACCCTCGTAGTATCTAGAACTTTAGTATTTACGGTGTCCTTACTATTATTTTCATTTCAGCTGATTGGGATTTGAGTGTGATTTGGTTGCTATTTATAACAGGCTGAGTGACTATACAGAGGCCTCACTCTTGCTAGTGTTGTTGCTTATGTTATTGTGCAGAAATGGTGATAGAACAAATCAAAACATTTTGAAAATCATGTCTCAAACTTTGATCAAAATTTTAATTGTTTTTGATGACCTAAAGACTTTGTTCCTATTTAACCCTTTAGCATTTAAACTGGCCAAATTTGGCCCAAATATTCTACCTATTTCATGTTCAAAGTGACCAGCTCTAGCCTCTCCCACCTACCCTTCAATGTCTTTCTAAAAATAAACACATTATTGAAATCTCAAAGCTACAAGATACTCTTTTACTCTTTTGCTCTTTTACTTGCCTCAGTCATGTGAGTGTGGCCATGCTGGAGCACCGCCTTTAGTCATGCAAATCGACCCCAGGACTTATTCTTTGTAAGCCTAGTACTTATAATATTGATCTCTTTTGCCGAACTGCTAAGTTATGGGGACGTAAACACACCAGCATCGGTTGTCAAGCGATGTTGGTGGGACAAACACAGACACACAAACATATACACACACATGCATATTTATATATATACATATATACGACGAGCTTCTTTCAGTTTCCGTCTACCAAATCCACTCACAAGGTTTTGGTTAGCCTGAGGCTATAGTAGAAGACACTTTCCCAAGGTGCCATGCAGTGGGACTGAACCCAGAACCATGTGGTTCGTAAGCAAGCTACTTACTACTCAGCCACTCTTACGATAATACATGATTAAATCAAAACAATGTGAATATATAAGCATTACATTTGACAGAGAAATCTGAATGCTAAAAGCTTAAAGACTTGTCATATCTACAGATGACCCCTATTTATTGCTGTTCCCTAATTATAATTTTTTTTTAATGTTTGGAAATTTGGTTAAGTAAATTAAGTAGCAACAATGTGTAGTTTAAACCAGTGTATAATAAATTTCCTCTTTTCCCTTTCTCTTCTGCACTCATGTTGTTATCATTATTGTCAGCTCTGTTGGGGCAGGTTTTCAGTCTTTCAGTGACAGAGGATTAAAGTCAATATTTTGATCAAGACTTTCACTTTGTGTATCTTACCTTTACTGAAAGACGTTTCATCCTAAAATTTAGCCTATTTCAGCAGTGGTGCCCCAGCATGGCCGCGGCCTTTGGGCTAAAACATTTTTAAGGATTTAAGGATTTATATGAAATATATCATTCAATATTGGAAATTTTTTTGTGGAAGAATTAGTCATCAATCTCTGTATATAGAGCCACTATGAGGAATATCATTCAAATGATCATGTGGTGCTTAGTGTGAAGGAATTTTGGTAGCTCTACCAAAATTCCCCGTCAAAAGTAGTATTTTGTTTTTTACATTTTTAGATACCATGTAAAAGACAAAATACTACTTTATTCAAGAGTAACCCACCTGGGACCACCCATAGTTCTATAATATAAAAACCTGCTATCTTAAAGAGCTTCTATTGAAATTATAATTATTCATGGCGATTTATATAAAAAGCTTTGTTCATTTTCATAAAACCATAAACAAATCATTAGCATTTTTACTAAATCTTTCCAAATTGCTCAGTAATTTAAAATTAATTGAAGCAGATTTTAATAGCGTATTTCAGCATAAATATGTTTGTTTGGTACAACACAATAAATTGAGGAATATTTGTGCTTCAGTAATAAAGAGGTTTAGTAAATAAATGGAATGGTAAGGAATCTGTTAATGAATAATTTGCTGGTCTATTGAACGAATTGAATAAATATATTGAAGATTCCTTTATGCCCTCTATTTCCTGCATTCGATAAGTTTCTGTGCTAGATCATATGTCTTTTGTAGTGGTTCTAGAAATGAGGGGATTTTTATAAATCATATTATGCCCTCACAGCAAGTGAGTTACTTTCTCACAGGATGTGAAATATAATCAGTCAGAAAATACACCTTCCCAGAAAGACAAGTGTACAAATCCAGTTTTGATTCTTTTTTGCAGTTATATTTCCTTGTATCAAAAAGCTATCTGAAACAAACCGTGAAAGGAGGGATAACTATTGTAATTCAAATGAGTTTATATACTTACCTACACTCAAGCTACATTTAAGCAAAAAAGAACAGACTTGAATGTAAAAGATTCGTTTTGCCATAAGAGAAATGTAATATGTGTAATAATAGGTGTAGGAGTGGCTCTGTGGTAAGTAGCTTTCTTACAAACCACATGCTTCTGGGTTCAGTCCTACTGTGTGGCATCTTGGGCAAGTGTCTTCTACTATAGCCTCAGGCTGACCAAAGCCTTGTGAGTGGATTTGGTAGATGGAAACTGAAAGAAGCCCGCCATATATATATATATATATATACTCTTGGCAGGCAAGAGTTCGGCCTTACCATCAGCCTGAAAAAGACAGAGATCATGGGCCAGGACGTTGGAGGGGTCCCCAGCATCAGTGTCGGCGACCACAGCTTGCAGGTGGTGAACGAGTTCACTTACCTGGGATCGACGGTCTCCAGCAGCCTGTCCCTCGAGCCGGAGCTGAACAGACGGATTGGGAGGGCTGCTGCTGCCATGGCTAAGCTCTCCAGGAGAGTGTGGGAAAACAACATGCTCACAATAACCACCAAGATCGCAGTGTACCGAGCCTGTGTGCTGAGCACCCTACTCTACGGCAGTGAGAGCTGGACAACATACACCCGGCAGGAATGCCACCTCAGCGGCTTCCACATGCGGTGTCTTCGACGGATCCTTGGCATCTCCTGGAAGGACCGAGTGCCAAACGGAGTCATCCTGGAACAGACCAATATGCCAAGCATGTATGCCCTCCTTGTGCGGAGACGACTGCGCTGGCTCGGACACGTCTGCCGCAGGCAGGACGGTCGCATGCCCAAAGACATCCTGTACAGCGAACTCACCACGGGATCCCGACCCAAGGGACGTCCACAGCTACGATACAGGGACGTGTGCAAGCGCGACCTGAGGACTGCCAACATCTGTGTGGACACGTGGGAGGAAACAGCTGCTGACCGCTCTGCCTGGCGTCGGACGGTGAGGAAAGGCGTTTCCATGGCTGAGGAGAGGAGAGCACAGCTGTGGTTGGACAGGTGGGACAGGAGGAGGACAACTGCAGCAACACCCCACACGTACCCATCGATGTTCGTGTGCAGCAACTGTACCAAGGACTGCCACTCTAGAATTGGACTGTTCAGTCACAGCAGACGCTGCTCATCATCAAAGTAGGCCCCACCCTTGGCGCAACCCATTGTCTATCAAGACAGACGGGGATAAAGTAAAAGTAAAGTAAATATATATATACATGCGTGTATATATGTTTGTATGCCTGTGTTTGTCCCCCCCCCCCGCAACATTGCTTGACTACCGATGCTGGTGTGTTTATGTCCCCGTAACTTAGTGGTTTGGCAAAAGAGACTGATAAAATAAGAACTAGGCTTACAAAGAATAAGTCCTGGGGTCAATTTGCTCGACTAAAGGCGGTGCTCCAGCATGGCCACAATCAAATGACTGAAACAAGTAAAAGAGTAATGCAAAGATAGAAAATTGTACATTGGCATGAGTGAGGGCACTTTTAGAAATCCCTTTTTCTGGTTGTACTCTCATGAACTACTTGTTCCTCTTCTGACTCCTTACACTCTTTACCTTCAATCGTCATTCAGATTCACCGAGTAGAAATCCAGATAACATCAATAACTTTGGCATTGTTGAGGTGTTTTGACAATCAACAGAGTGACCTTCTTATGAATGTACAGTTATAAAAAATTCCTATGGTTTAAACCCTTTTTCAGCATGAATATAGCAGCAAACATAGCCAGACCTTCTTCATACTAATAAAAATTCTTTCCCATAAGCACAGATACAACATACTATACTTCTGCTGGTTCACATCTCATATCTATATCCACACCCAGATACTCAGTCCCACCTTCCACTTTTCTGCCAACCCACACTCTTATTTCACATTAGATACTCTGCCCCTCACTACCTCCAATGATGAGAAATATCAGCTTCATACAAGTGGAGCAACCACCCACTTTATAGAAGAGACAATTCTTATCTTATTACACTATCTGAGACCCCCTTCGGTCATGAATGACCATAGGATTGCACCTAGAAAGTTGCCCTCCCAGGCACAAGTCCGGGCAAGGTTGTTTTATGGAAGACCAGCAGTCGCCCATGCATACTGGCCTCCCCTCTCCACGCCACCAGTGTTATTCAAGGGAAAGGTATAGGTCGATACAGCATGGCACCTGTGAAGTTGCAACTCATTTCTACAGCTGAATGAACTGGAGCAATGTGAAATAAAGTGTCTTGTTCAAGAACACAACATGCAGCCTGGTCCAGGATTGGAACTCACAGCCTCATGATCATAAGTTCGATGCTCTAACCACTGAGCCAGGCACCTTCACACATTACACTATCACATAGTGACTAATATGTTGATAGTGAGGGCGCGTGGCTTAGTGGTTAGGGCATTCGGCTCATGATCGTAAGGTTGTGAGTTCGATTCCCGGCGACGCGTTGTGTCCTTGAGCAAGGCACTTTATTTCACGTTGCTCCAGTCCACTCAGCTGGCAAAAATGAGTTGTACTTGTATTTCAAAGGGTCAGCCTTGTCACTCTCTGTGTCACGCTGATTATCCCCGAGAACTACGTTAAGGGTACACGTGTCTGTGGAATGCTCAGCCATTTGCACGTTAATTTCACGAGCAAGCTGTTCCGTTGATCGTATCAGCTGGGACCCTCGTTGTCGTAACCGGCGGAGTCTTTAAATATGTTGATATAAAATGTGTCGTAAACTGCCATAAAGTTTAAGCTATGTAGCAGCATAGAGGCCTGGTTTTCTGTCAGCTATGACAATGAGTACTTCAGTTGATCTGATCAAAAGAACAGCCTGTTTTTGAAATTTATGTGCAAGTGGCCGAACACAGACACATGCACCCTTAATGTAGTTTTCAGAGAGATTCAGCTTGGCATGGATTGTGCCAAGATTGTCCCTTTCAGTTGCAGGTACAACTCATTTTTGCCAGCTGAGTGGACTGGAGTGGAAACGAAGTGTTTAGCTTGAGGACTCAACACACCATCAGGAATCGAACTCGTAGCCTTATGATCATGAGCTGTACACTCTGGTCATTAACCCTTTTGTTACTGTATTTATTTTGAGATGCTCTGTGCTTCTTTCAATTACTTTAAATATAACAAGGAATTTAGTAAAATAACTTAGTTATCATTCAGCTGGTGTTAGGAACATAAATTGGGACTAAGGTTTGGTAGAAGATTTTTGTTCAAAACTTTTGAAAACAAAACATTTGTACTCAGAACCAGAGCTGGTTTCAGCCGGGTTGGTAATGAAAGGGTGCCACATGTCTTCTCATTGCAACTCAAAAGTGTTAAAACACAACACAGAACTTTGTTTATTTGCTGAACCTGGAGAAAAGGACTGTGCCAATAACCATTTTAGGCACTCCAAGACCTGTGAATTGGATGCCATTAATGATACATTTAAAATGTTGTAGGTCACCATTCCTGGAACGAAATGAGCTGATTTCAGAGTACTGGTGTGCATAAACCTCAGACAGCAGCAAAGTTGGATAAAAAATATAAATATCCACTCAGATCCGTCATTATCTCATGAGATATTCACTCATGGTCGTCCAGTGATATACTTTACATACAGCCAAGGGGCAGCAACCCTCTATGACATTCTGAGTGAAATCATGAACTCTGTGCATTTTAAAATTTCTCTAACACCTCCAAACCAGAGCGAGTACCAAAAGCAACATGCATTTAAAACCTTGAATGATTCTATACAACCCTTTAAAAGTTTTCCTGCCAAACCATTTACTTATTTACATTGTCCCACGATATTTCGGTCGATTATATTGGAACATATCGATAAGCAGCTATGAAAGAACATATTTAAGCTTAAGGAGTGGCTGTATGGTGAGTAGCTTGCTAACCAACCACATGGTTCCGGGTTCAGTCCCACTGCGTGGCATCTTGGGCAAGTGTCTTCTGCTATAGCCCCGGGCTGACCAATGCCTTGTGAGTGGATTTGGTAGACGGAAACTGAAAGAAACCTGTCGTATATATATATATATGTATATGTCTGTGTTTGTGGGTCTGTGTTTGTCCCCCCAACATCGCTTGACAACCGATGCTGGTGTGTATACGTCCCCGTCACTTAGCGGTTTGGCAAAAGAGACCGACAGAATAAGTACTGGGCTTACAAAGAATAAGTCCCGGGGTCGATTTGCTCGACTAAAATGCGGTGCTCCAGCATGGCCGCAGTCAAATGACTGAAACAAGTAAAAGAGTAAAAGAGTAATACCATTTACTTATTTACATTGTCCTACGATATTTCGGTCGATTATATTGGTACATATCAATAAGCAGCTATGAAAGAACATATTTAAGCTTACAAATTAACTAACAACTTGGTTTATTGATACACCATGAATTTATTTCGTTTTTATTAGTTGAACCCATATGAAAATGACCTCCCTTAATAAGAACTAATACTGTGCTACATATAACATCAACTAATTAATTAATTAATTAACTAATACGAGTTTAGTTCTAAACAATCAGAGGGCTATATTCTGTCTTTAACCAAAATGACAGAGAACACTCTGATTCAAGTATTGTTTAAATGCTAACATTTTCTAGAAATGATAAAGATTTGAAGAAGTTTATTAAACTTATACTACTCAAAGATTGATTGGATTTTTGTGAAGACCTGTTGAGGCAGGTGAAATCGAAATCAAAATCAAACTCGGTGACTGGCATCCATTGCTAGAGTACCATACGATTGAGATCATTGCCAGAGCAACAAGCTGGCCTCTGTGTCAATGGCACGTTAAAAACACCATTCGGGCATGATCGTTACCAGCGTCACCTTACTAGCACTTGTGTTGGTGGCATGTGAAAAAAAACATTCGAGCGAGGTCATTGCCAGTTCTGCTGGACTAGCTCCTGTGCAGGTGGCACGTAAAAAGCACCATTTGATCATGGCCGTTGCCAGTACCACCTGACTGGCCTTGTGCCGTTAGCATGTAAAAGCACTCACTACATTCTTGGAGTGGTTGGCATTAGGAAGGGCATCCAACTGTAGAAACTCTGCCAGATCAGACTGGAGCCTGTTGCAGCCATCTGGTTTGCCAGACCTCAGTCAAATCGTCCAACCCATGCTAGCATGGAAAGCGGACGTTAAACGACGATGAGGATGATGTTAATTGATACACTGATTAGATACTATTATGCACACACACATACGCACACACACACACATACACACACACACACATATAAATACATACATAATGATATGATCAATGTGTTAAGACATGTATGTATTCATATACAAATGCATAAATGTCATGTGTATGAGAAACCTCATATAGGGGTGTGTGTGTGTCTCTGTGTGTGTGTGTGAATATGTGTGTGTGTGTGTGTGTGTGTGTGAGTGAGATAAACAGCAGTTAGATACATTTGGACTATGGTATCATCCTGATGGTCTTTCTGTCACCCTTCTGTCATCCTTCTATTTATGTCTTTTTCTATTTGACAAATTCTGCCATTCTGACACTCTCCAACTCCCCTGCACCTTTCATTAACATTTTCCCTATGTCCCACTTCTTTCTCTCCATCATCTCAGCCCCTGTTATTTTTAACAAGGAAAGAAACAAAACAGTAAAGAAATACTTGCAAAGAAAATTAAAAGGATAAATATGTGTATATACATACAGACATATATATGTATATATATATATATATATATATATATATATATATATATATATATATATATACATACAGACATATATATATATATATATATACATACATACATACATACAATCACACATATATTTATATATTATGTGTGTATATTCATACATATATAGATTGTAAAATATTTATGTATACACACAGACACATATATACACATAAATAGAAAGGAGACTCCAAAAATAGCCAAAAGCCGCCATGAAACACTCGCCTAGCTAATTTGTTTCATGTACATAGCCTTCATTTTATTAATACCTGCTGACATTAATGGTTGATCATCAACGCCCCCTGATGGCTCCAACAAACAACACCACCACCAACTCCGCATTTTCTTGCTATGACTGTGCATGCAGACTATATAATTTTTTTATTTTTCTCTCTCTAATCAAATATATTTTATCTCAATTTATTTTACAATTTTTTTATCTGAGTATATTGTATATTTTTTCTATATTCTGTGTTTTTTCTATAATTTTATAAATTTTTTATTGCTGTCATTTTAGACTTTATTTAATTTGATTTTATACCAATATCATTATTATATTTATATTATATTTCTATTTACTGTTTAATTTTTATATATGACTTTATATGTTTTCCTTTACATTCTTTTATATTTTTAGCTTGTTACCATTTATTTTCTTCTTTATTACATATTCATTTTGCCCCTTATTTTTATTATTTTTTTATATTATTAAATTCAGGATTTCACCTTATTACTGTATTTATCTTTTTATATGTTATATATTTTGTATTTCTATCTTGGTTTTTCCTATCTATTTTTCCTTATGGTAATTTTTTTATTGATTTGAGATAATTTTTCACTTATTTTTCTCTACTTTCACTTTCTATTTAATTCTATGATATTTTATTCTATTTTATCTTTTTAATACTTTTTGATTTTGTTTTACATTATAACTTAGATTTGTTTATATATTTAATATTCTTATTTTTAGTGGAAACCCTAATTTGTTTAAAGGAGAATCAACTTTCATACAAAAATGCCAATACACTTTTTATTTAATTTATTGAAGTTGTTTTTGATTGCTGGTGTTGTTGTTTTTGTTGCTCTTTTTTATTGTTGTATATTGAAGCAAAAGGAAGTCCCTAAGAGAGCAAAGCGAAGGAAATAATTTTTGACTGGATTATTTTACAAAAATAAGTTGTTTTTCTTTTGTTACCATTTATTAATGGAAGGCTTTCAGATTACTTGTGAGTCTGCCCCATTACCTGGGCCAGAAGAATAGCTGTCTATAAGCATCTTAAATGTTTACATGTTTTTAGCAAATAGCCATTTACAACATTTGCTTGTAGTAAGATGACTGTCCCAAAGCAAACAGGAAGAGGTGCTTACTAGTAGTAGAAGCTTCATAAAAACATGACCCTTATTTCTTTAAAATGAAAAACAGAATTTTAAAAAGTCAATGAAAATCCCAAACATACAAGCAATGCTCTTAGGCAAAACATTTATACTTACAGTTGTAAATTGGGTGACTAAAAGTAAAATTAATTAAAACGGTACAAACGGTAATGAAAATCCTACCACAACATATTTCATTACAAGCATTGTGGGTCCAAAGAAGCAACTTAGCTTAAGGCTGGTCAGGAAAGAGGAAGAATGGATAAGGCTTGTTACAAAAGATAATGTTCCCTTTATCAATGAATTTATCCAGTAAAGTGAAAAAGAGAACATACTTACTCTTTACTTTCTTTCTCTTTTACTTGTTTCAGTCATTTGACTGTGGCCATGCTGGAGCACTGCCTTTAGTCGAGCAAATCGACCCCAGGACTTTTTCTTTGTAAGCCTAGTACTTATTCTATCGGTCTCTTTTGCCGAACCGCTAAGTTACGGGGACGTAAACACACCAGCATCGGTTGTCAACCGATGTTGAGGGGACAAACACAGACACACAAACACACACACACACATATATATATACATACATATATACGATGGGCTTCTTTCAGTTTCCGTCTACCGAATCCACTCACAAGGCTTTGGTCGGCCCAAGGCTATAGTAGAAGACACTTGCCCAAGGTGCCATGCAGTGGAACTGAACCCAGAACCATGTGGTTGGCAAGCAAGCTACTTACCACACAGCCACTGCTACTCCTACTTGTTTTTAAAGGACAATGAAGCAGTGTTTATATATGTCCTAGAAGGGAAATTTAGTAAAATATTGAGCTGAGGTGTAACAGAATGTATATTCTGTCAATTGAGGGAGGGCAAATGGAAGCCTGTAACTGGTTTTTGAACTGAGAAAAAGGCGAGAAAACAGGTTGAAATTTACACCACATGCTTACCCACTGACTCATTTTATAGTTCATCAGTTTGTGGCTGAGTAGCCCATCCCAAACAAAAAATCCCTGAATAAGGATTGTTTAAGGATGTTGAACGAACCACCCATGTTTACAGAGGTGAATCATCCAAACACCCAAGAATTCTTTTTCAACACATGGCTATGATGCTCCTCGACTACTTCTATTCGTGATCAGAGATGCACATATTGTCAGCCACTAAGGGTCATGCTCAACTGGTTACGGTCAAACAACTGACAAGTAAAATCTGTGGTTTTGAGCAGAATATTTGCTGTAGCCCATCTTTTATACCAAGACAAAACAATGTACATGATAACACTTCCAATCAGTTAAGATCAGAAGCCATGAGAGCCACTACCTGGCACTGCATCAAGGCATTTATTATTATTATTATCATTATTATTATTATTATTATTATTATTTATTATTATTATTATTATTATTATTATTATTATTAGTAGTAGTAGTAGTAGTAGTAGTAGTAGTAGTAGTAGTAGTTGTAGTAGGATCGCTATTACTATATTCATCCTACATTATATCAGCACAGCTCAGTGCAGTCCCCCCAAACTGGTATCATTAGGCTCTAGCTGGCATAATAAAAGAGGAACTTTTATATGTGTACTCAAAATGCTGCCCATAAAAGAACTTAAAGGATATATATACATATATATATATATATATATATATATATATATATATACATATATATATATTATATTTATGCACATGCATATTTGAATGTTCTTAATATTTTTATGGGTGCTGATAAAAGTTAGCACAAAAATTATTACATTCACTATAGCTTTTGCTATTCCTAATCATTTTACATCCATTTTCTATACCTAGAGCCTTGTTTTACTTTCCAGCAGTTTATTTCAAATGCTATTTGTAAAATCTGATCAAAGAACCTGATGATTATCTTTTCAAAGGAAATACAGAAAAATTGTGATTTTTTCAGAATACATTTCCAATCAGTTTATCATTGCTGCAGTCCCAGATGAAATTCAAATTTGAAATAGATTATTTTTAGGTATTCTCTTCAAGTTACAAAAACCACGATCTAATAAAACTAAAATAAGCTGAAATAGATGTATTAAAAGCATTATCTATAGGTTTATGAGATTTAGAAATTTTTTCCTTATGAGTGTTTATAGGTGAGTTTTGTAATAGATCAGTTAATTAGTGAAGCAAATCAAAACTAAAAGGTATAGTTTAGGAGGGAGATTAAAACTCTACTCTTATCTTCAGGTCTTTGTAGGGCTCATTCTTTTCATTCAAAGTTGAGATTTAGAGTTTCACTGTAGAAATATAAAGTTTATAAATAAACAGATTAGCTAGA
>NC_043005.1:109074176-109076676 GCF_006345805.1 Octopus sinensis | reverse complement strand
AATAATAATAATTAGAAGAAGAAGAAGAAGAAGAAGAGAAGAAGAAGAAGAAGAAGAAGAAGATGAAGAAGAAGAATATTTACACATACATACACGTACACACATGCATACACACACACGCCCCCCCCACACACACACAAATAAATGATATTTATACTCTTTACTCTCTTTCTCTTTTCCTTGTTTCAGTTATTTGACTGCAGCCATGCTGGAGCACAGCTTTGAGTCAAGCAAATCGATGACAGGACTTATTATTTGTAAGCCTAATACTTATTCTATTGGTCTCTTTTGCCGAACTGCTAAGTTATAGGGTCATAAACACACCAGCATCGGTTGTCAAGTGATGTTGGTGGGACAAGCACACACACAGATACCCACATATACATATACATATATACGACAGGCTTCTTTCAGTTTCCGTCTACCAAATCCACTCACAAGGCTTTGGTCGACCCAAGTCTATAGTAGAAAACATTTGTCCAAGGTGCCATGCAGTGGGACTGAACCTGGAACTATGTGGTTGGCAAGCAAGCTACTTACCACACAACCACTCCTGCTCCTGGTCTAGACAAATGGTCTAAAATGTACACACTCTTTCCTTACTTTGAAGCATTAAGGTACTAATGTATTTATTAAAATATGCCCCTCCTGTGTAGTTTACTTTTTGTTCTTCTTCATTGTATTTCCGTTACACACATACACACATCGTAATTTGGCATCTAACTTCAATGCTGTTATGGTTTGGATGGTCCATCATGACAGGATCCAATGAGTATGAGGACAGCATTGAGCTTCAATGTCAGCATTATCATGGTTTCTATGCCTGGATACCCTTCCTAACACCAACCACTTTACTGAGTGTACTGGCTTTTATCGTGGCACCAGTACAAGTGAGGAAGCCAAGTAACTCACTACACAAATGAGAAACCTTCTTGGTTGTGTGAGAGAAATTGTAGAGAGGGAGATGGCCTTATTTCAGGTGTTGAGAGGCTAAATGATAGAAAACTAGGATGTACATGAAATTAATGGCTACTCAGCATTACATCAGGGTATAGAATATATACATACATATATACAGAGTGGACCAAAATGATCTGACACATTTGGAGGCTTAATAAAAGAACAAAAAATGAAATAATGAAAAGAAAAATTTTATTTTCTGAATGTACATATAATGCCATTTTATTTCATTAAGCTTTAAAAATTAGATCAGCTAAATTCTTCCCATCATTGTCAACACACTGTTGGAGACGTTCGTGAAAGTTATCGATAACTCTATGGATCATTTCTTCTGGAATGGTTGCTATTTCTACACAAATTGCCCGTTTTAATTCATCAATAGATCGAGGGCGATGACTGAATACTTTTGATTTTAAATATCCCCACAACAAGAAATCACATTTCACCATTCCAGAAGAAATGATCCATAGAGTTATCGATAACTTCCACGAACGTCTCCAACAGTGTGTTGACAATGATGGGAAGCATTTGGCTGATTTAATTTTTGAAACTTAATTAAATAAAATGGCATTATATGTACATTCAGAAAATAAAATTTTTCTTTTCATTATTTCTTATTTTGTGCTTTTCTTAAGCCTCCAAATGTGTCAGATCATTTCAGTCCACCCTGTATATGTGTGTTAAGGCATGTGGATTAGTGGTAAGGGTGCTGAATTCACAATATCATTAGATCATAGGCTTCATAACCAGACTGGATGTCCTGTTGTGATCTTGAGCAAAACACTTCATTTTACATTGCTCTCCAATCATTTCAACATTTGATGCATGACACACTTGTGCATCTGCTGCACAGACAATGTCAGTTTGATGGAGGGAGTGAGCTAATATACAGCACATGCATTTGTTTATTATAAACACATCATTTGTGCAGGTCATTCAGCAAAAACTGAACACTCCTACACTGGCTTCGAAGGGAGATTCCATCATATATAGTTTTATGTGTATATATATTGTGTGTGTATGTGTATTTACCTATCAAGCTATCTATTGATTTATCTCTCTTTACTCGCTTTTACCCTTTTACTTGTTTCAGTCATATGACTGCGGCCATGCTGGAGCACCGCCTTTAGTCGAGCAAAGTGACCCCAGGACTTATTCTTTGGAAGCCTAGTACTTATTCTATCAGTCTTTTTTGTTGAACTGCTAAGTTATGAGGACGTAAACACACCAGCATCAGTTGTCAAGCGATGTTGAGAGGGACAAACACACAAACGCACACACATACATATATATACATATACATATATACAACAGGCTTCTTTCAGTTTCCATCTACCATATCCACTCACAAGGCTTTGATCGGCCCAAGGCTATAGTAGAAGACATTTGCCGAAGGTGCTACACAGTGGCACTGAACCCGGAACCATGTGGTTGGTAAGCAAGCTACTTACCACACAGCCACTCCTGCGACTATCTATATATATAGCATCATCATCGTCGTCGTCATCGTTGCCGTCGTCATCATCAACATCATCATCAT
>NC_043005.1:109064176-109071676 GCF_006345805.1 Octopus sinensis | reverse complement strand
TTTAGTTGAGCAAATTGACCCCGGAACTTATTCTTTGTAAGCCCAGTACTTATTCTATCAGTCTCTTTTGCCGAACCGCTAAGTGACAGGGACGTAAACACACCAGCATCGGTTGTCAGGCAATGCTAGGGGGACAAACACAGACACACAAACACACACACACACACATACATATATATATATATACGACAAGCTTCTTTCAGTTTCCGTCTACCAAATCTACTCACAAGGCATTGGTCAGCCCGGGGCTATAGCAGAAGACACTTGTCCAAGATGCCACGCAGTGGGACTGAACCCGGAACCATGTGGTTGGTTAGCAAGCTACTTACCACACAGCCACTCCTATATAATATTTGTTATAATAAGGGTTAGGCAAAAGGATTTGCTTCACCACACACCGAACTTTAGAAATAGCAGCCAAAAGAATGTCTTTTACATACCGAATCACTACTTGGTGGAATTATTAATTATTAATTAATTAATTAATTTTACTCTTATTATTATTATTGATAATACAATTCCCTCCCTGACAGTAAACTACAGTTTTCTTCTGTAGAATTTTTGCTTAGCAACACACGTGGGTGGACGAGGGAGAGTTGCGGGACCTCATTCGCATGTTTTGAATTCAGCAGTACTGTTCACGGATATAATTTGTCTGATGTTACTGGAATCAGAGAGGTATGTTCAGATCTTTTCAGTGCTACCAAATTTAAAATATATGGAAATACTGTGCTGATGAGAAAAAGGATCAGAATGGAAGTGCGATTCTTGCATTTTTCATATCTATCTAATTTCGAAATGCGTCCGGGTGAAATTCGTTGTTTTCTTTCTCTGCCTACATGATACGTTTTTGAGCATATATTGTTTGGGAGTTGTTTCTTACAGGAGAAGAAATAGCTAGTTTTTTTCTTTTGGCTGCTATTTCTAAAGTTCGGTGTGAGGTGAAGCAAATTCCTTTGCCTAACCCTTATTATAACAAATATTGTTTAAATTAACCGATAATGGTCTTTTACATACCAAATCACTACTTGGTGGAATTATTAATTATTAATTAATTAATTAATTTTACACTTATTATTACTATTATATATTATTATTATATATATATAGGCTCAGGAGTGGCTGTGTGGTAAGTAGCTTGTTTACCAACCACATGGTTCCGGGTTCAGTCCCACTGCGTGGCGCCTTGGGCAAGTGTCTTCTACTATAGCCTCGAGCCGATCAAAGCCTTGTGAGTGGATTTGGTAGACGGAAACTGAAAGAATCCCGTCGTATATATGTATATATATGTATGTGCATGTATGTTTGTGTGTCTGTGTTTGTCCCCCTAGCATTGCCTGACAACTGATGCTGGTGTGTTTATGTCCCCGTCACTTAGCGGTTCAGCAAAAGAGACTGATAGAATAAGTACTGGGCTTACAAAGAATAAGTCCCAGGGTCGAGTTGCTTGATTAAAGGTGGTGCTCCAGCATGGCTACAGTCAAAATGACTGAAACAAGTAAAAAGAGAAAAAGATATATATATATGCATATATATCTATATATGCATATGTAGATGCTTGTCAATATGTATGTGTGTATGTACAGGGTGGGGAAGCGAAATTTACAATATTTTGAGGCAGGGATTGAAAGTCATTGTATGACCAATTAGTTTATTGAAAATCATGAGAATTTATTTGCCACAAGAAAATTTACATAATAGAAAATATTTTTATTCTATGTGTCCCCCTTCTTTCTCAATAACTGCCATCACACGCTTCCTGAAACTTGCACAAGTGTTCCTCAAATATTCGGGAGACAACTTCTCCCATTCTTCTTTAATAGTGTCTTTAAGAGAGTCGATATTACTGTGTGATGTTCTATTGGTAGCATGTTCTAAAATGCCCCAAATAGCATAATCCAGAGGGTTTAGATCTGGGCTAGAAGGTGGCCATAAACATGATTCCAAAAAATTGTTAAAGCTGGATTTGCAGAAATCTTGTATTTTTGTAGCTGTGTGAGCTGGAGCACCATCCTGTGTCCATACATAATTACCATCTGGGTAGTTTGCTTTAAGCCATGGCAATACCTGGTATCTCAGAGTCTTATAGTAAGTATTAACATTGATCTTTTCATCAGATTTGTAGAATTTTATAGGCATTTTCTTTCCATTGGAAGCCACAACACCAAAAGCCATACCTTGAGCGGGATCTTTTGTTTTGAATGTCCCCTTAAAATCAGCTGTTGATTTTGCCATAAATCTGTCATTTCAACTGTTCAGAACAGCATCGACAGTGAAGATCTTTTCATCTGAAAAGATCATTATAATGGAGGACTTTTTCTTGAACCATAAAATATTTTTCTTGCACCTTTCCAATCTCTTTTCCTTCATAGCTGTTGTCAACAAGTATTTTGGTGTTTTTGTGTAAGATTTTAACCTCAAATCATATTTTACCGCATTTCTAATGGTCTTGTTGTCTACCTCAAGTTCAATTGCGATTTTTCTCATGGATTTGGTTGGATCCTTTAGGATTTTGGTTTTGAGAGTTTTAATAAAAGCTTTGGTACGTTTTTTGTTGATTCCTCCACTTCCATACTTCCTCATAATAGTTTTGCTCATAGTCATTCTATTCTTTATATTACAAATAGTTTTATGGACACTCCAACTATTTTTGAAATCTCCTTTGGTGTGACGAGTGCATTCAGCAAATCACACCCTCTTTAACTTTTGCTTTCCTGATTACTCATATGGGCAAAAGTTTCTGAAAAGGTAAGGATAATAGTGTTAGGTATGAGTATGACATCAATATATGCTAGGTTTCAAAACAATTGACTTAGTGCCTGCTGAGAAAAGACTACTTAAAGTTCATTGTAAATTTTGCTTCCCCACCCTGTATGTATGTATGCATATATGTATGAAGGTATGGTTGTATGCATATATATACCTATATGTAACAGAAAGATAGAGACAGAGGCCAAATGTGTGTGTGCATGTGTGTGAGAGAGAAAGAGAGTGAGACAGAAACCAAAATATGGCAAGACAAATGCCTGTAGTTGTATGGTGATTGTGACGATGCTTATGATAATACAGATTATGATATTAATGCCAATAATGATCATTTCTGATATAGGTTCAAGGCCTGAAATTTGGGGAGAGGGGTCAAGTCAATTACATCGACCCCAGAACTCAACTGGTACCTAATTTATCGACTCTAAAGGATGAAAGACAAAGTCGACCTCAACTGAATTTGAACTCAGGACGTAGTGACAGGCGAAATATTAGTAAGCATTTCATGCAGTGTGCTAATGATTCATTTCTACTCTAGACACAAGGCTCAAAAGTTTTGAGGAGTGGGGAGGGCAGTTGATTAGATCAACCCCAGTACAGAACTGGGACTTAATTTTTTGACCCTGAAAGAATGACAGGCGAAGTCGACCTCAGTGGAATTTGAACTCAGAACATAAAAGACAGACGAACATGCTACCAATTCTTCCAGCTCACTGCCTTCTTAATGCCGACAATAATAATGATATTTATGAAGAGAATGTTGATGGTGATGATGTTAGTAATGATAACAATGATGATAAAAATTTGAGGTAAACATAACGCAAAGATATAAATATAACTACTTTTTCCATTTTATTTTGTGTGTGTGTGTGTGTGTTTGTGTGTTTGTGTTTGTATGTGTGTGTGTGTGTTTCTGTTAGATTTTCTTATTTGCAGTTCCAGACTGTATTTTTTTCCTTTTGTTTATGAAATTGTTTGTGATAAAATTTTTTGATTTTGACTTTTTAAATTTAGTACCATTTATGGAATAGTTTTTTAGTGTTGCTTTTTAGATGATTCTCTATCATCGTCATTATGACCCTTAACCCTTTCATTACCAACCCGGCTGAAACTGCCTCTGGCTCTGTAGTACAAATGTCTTGTTTTCATAAGTTTTGAATTAAAATCTTCCACCAAACCTTAGTCACAATTTATGTTCCTAACACTAGCTGAATGATAACTAAGTTATTTTACTAAATTATTTGTTATATTTAAAGTAATTGAAAGAAACACAGAGCATCTCAACAGAAATACAGTAACAAAAGGGTTAATGGCACCAGCAGCAGCAGCAATTTTATGCCCACTTTTCCATTCTTGCATGGGTCACATAGAGTTTATTGAGGGAGATCTTGTATAAGCAGATGTACTTCCACTTGCCAGGACTTGCCAGTTTCCAAGTAAGTCAAATTTTTCCTTATTTCTTTACTGCCCACAAGGGGCTACACACAGAGAGGACAAACAAGGAGAGACAAACGGATTAAGTCAATTATATCGACTCCACTGTGTAACTGGTACTTAATCCACTCTAAAAGGATGAAAGGCAAAGTCGACCTTTGCGGAATTTGAACTCAGAATGTAGTGGCAGACAAAATACTGCTAAGCATTTCGCCCGGCGTGCTAACGTTTCTGCCAGCTCACCGCCTTCTTATTAACAAGTAAGTTAATATTTCCACCAAATGAACAAGTTTCTATGAAAGACTGGTAATGAAGGATACTTGCTTACAACTTCCCTTAGGCATTGCAATGCTAATAGCCTGGTGTAGAACTCAATATATATATGCTTCTCAATGAAATGTTAGTTGAGTTCAGATGGAGCTAGAAAGTGTTACTCGGGCACTCAGCAATGAGTCAACTGCATGTTATTATGGAAACAGCTGTAAGCTAATTAAGTTAATGATATGATCATTTATTCCTTCGTGATTGCTTTTCTTATATATTCTTTTATTTTTTTATTCTTTTACTTGTGTCAGTCATTTGACTGTGACCATGCTGGAGCACTGCCATTAAGACTTTAGTTGAACAAATTGACCTCAGGACTTATTCTTTGTAAGCCTAGTATTTATTCTATTGGTCTCTTATTGCCAAACCACTAAGTTACGGGGACGTAAACACACCAGCATCAGTTGGGCAGGGGGCCAACCACAGACACAAAAACATATACACACATGTACATATATATATATATATGTATATATATATATATATATATATATATACATATATATACACACAAATATACGACGGGCTTCTTTCGGTTTCCGTCTACCAAATCCACCCACAAGGCTTTGGTTGGCCTGAGGCTATAGTAGAAAATACTTGCCCAAGGTGCAACGTAGTGGGACTGAACCTGAAACCATGTGGTTGGTAAGCAAGCTACTTACCACAGAGCCACTCCTGCACTTTTGTAAGCACCACACCTAGAACCTTTCCTACATTGGGTCTGGAACTCAAAGTGGATCTTGAAACTGCATGCCAGCATGCATGTATATACTTTTGTATACATGTATACTCATATAAATGTGTATATCGATCTGTCCATGCATATGTAAATGTATGTGTTAGGCAATGTCCATATATGCATTGATATATGCATAAGTGTCTGTATATGGTACACACATGGATTTGCTATTCTCAACCCTGGTTAATTGGTGCACTGATTAATTAAAAAAATCTTGATTCAAAGGAACCTAACAAATAATTTGTTACATACAGATATACACCTGCATACAATCACACGTTCATATGCACACATACACATACACACATGCACTGATATATATATTGATAAGCATCTATCTATCTATATATCAGTCTATAGATAGATACACACACACACACACACACACACACACACACACACCACACACACACACACACACAAACACACACACACACAAACACACAAACACACAAATATGTGTTCTTACACAAATGTGTGTGTGTGTGTGTGTCTTTTAAGTGGCTTATTTAACTCATCATTGTTTCAACTTCAACAGTCATATACCAAACAGTCACTTACAAAACAAATAAAACTCTAAATCTTAAACAATAAATAATTTTGTAACAAGACAGAAAACTTCTCCTTGCAAAACATTTACTAATGATTATCTACTTTATTCTATGAAGCACTCTGGTATATGTAATTATTTAAGAAAATATTGACAATTCTCAAGAAAAAGTAGAATCTAATATAAGAGATAAAGGAGTAACTTGTGAAGAATAGAGAAGTCTTCTTGTTTCCAAAATTTACTTAAAGGTATCTTCAGAAAATAATTTCTCAAGTTATATTTTGTCTAAACCAATATGCCAATAATTATGGAAGAATAGGACAGGAGAATATGACAAAATATTTTAATGGTTTCTGTGAGGATAAAGAAGTGAAGAATAAAGAAATAAATAGCAATATACAAGCTTAATTATTGATGAGATTATTGATGGAATATGACAACTGCAGATCAAATTTCTTGCTGAAAAAAAATATAAATGTAAAAGAATATTGCTCAAAAGCCAGTACTGTTGCTGTAATTGTTTAGCCCTGAGTTGGAGTAACAGCCAAAATGATATAATGTGAAAATTAATACAACAGTGAAAGTGGTATGGTAATTAACTTGGAATACCTGAAGAATTACTAAAACAGCCAAATTAGTAAAGGAATGGTGAAATAGGAATATCAGTAAACGGCTTTTTTTTCTTTTTATTTGTCTCTTGTGAGGGTCATTATGTAAGGAATATATGCATGCACTGGTTTTATTTCACATCTTTTATTATTGTTATTATTAGTCGACTGGTTAACTACTTAACTGGTTATCTAATAGATTGATTAAATATTCAATCAATCAATCAGTCAATCAATAATTTTGTCAAAATCCTTTCATTGCCATTCATGACCTCATCAATCATATGCCCCCTTAACTCCAGACAGACCTGAAGCATATCTGGAGTAGAGAGAACTTGTCATTTATAGGTCATGAATGACAATGAAGCGATTTTGACAAAGCGAGCTAAGTGATTGATTGATTGAACATTTAATCAACCAGTTGATTAAGTGGTCAAATGGTTAACCAATTGATTAACAACAATAAAAGAAGTGAAATAGACCTAGTGCACATGTTAATTACTAACATAATGGCCATTGTGAGACACAACACAATATGTTTCAAGAATCTTGCAAACCAAATACAAATGAGAAATTGTTATATCAATGAAGTTGGTATAATAGTACAATTAGTACATAAATCAAATTTGCATAATAGTAAAATTGATACATGAGGACTAGAAGAAATAAGATGAGTGAATGAGGTATTGGACACTTAGCTTACAGGTTTTAAGTTCAAATGTGTTGCTAGTATTTTGCTGAGAGACTCATCAGGATATTTTCTTTTATAAATAACCACAAAGAGTAGGGGCTAAATTGAGCAAATCGACCCCAGGACTTATTCTTTGTAAGCCTAGTACTTATTCTGTTAATCTCTTTTGCTGAACTGCTAAGTTACGGGTACGTAAACACACCAGCATCAGTTGTCAAGCAATGTTGGGGGGACAAACACAGACTTACAAACATATACACACACATACATACATTCATATATATATATATATATATATAAATATATGACGGGCTTCTTTCAATTTATGTCTACCAAATGAACTCACAAGGCTTTGGTCGATCCGAGGCTATAGTAGAAGAGACTTGCC
>NC_043005.1:109039176-109059176 GCF_006345805.1 Octopus sinensis | reverse complement strand
TTATATATACATATATGTATATTTGTGAGTGTATACTTATACATTTTCTTTAAAAAGAAAGCTTCATTACTGCTTATTTTCATTTCATTTACAATTTCTTTTCTAAGTACATAAAAACATATATACACATGTATATGTGTGTAAACTCATTCACACACACACACACATGTGTGTATGTGTGTATGTGTGTGTAATATAATTTTTTTTCCTTTTTTGTCAGCTTGGGAATGAAAGTCTTTTTTATTTATATTTATATTTACAAAGAAAGTAAACCATTAACACATCGCATCATTCCAGTAGCACAAGATATACCATAATTTCAAATAATATTGAAAAATGTTCAAGAAATGCTTTAGAATATTTCCATAATTATGTAAATATTTATATCTACATCTATGTATGAACATATGTATGTGTGTCTGTGTATATGCTGAGATAGAGATAGAGAGAGAGATTGAGTAGGTGAAAGTAAAATAACACAAAGTGGTACTCAAATGGATGGAAACTTAAACTTTAACTTCTTCATCCAGGGCCAAATTTTGTCATCGAAAATCAGCTATGAAACCAATTTTTATGGTTCTGTTATGGAGGCAGTTACGTAGATAAACAGAGTCAGGAGTATGACATACAGATTACAAAATACTGAAAAAAGCGGACAGAAAAGTAGAATTATGTAAAATTTTATCTCAAAAGCTGTTTCAAGACAGCCATAACTTACATAATAACCATATTCACAAGTAATATGTGCAAGATGTCATAGGTGTGCATCCACAAGAAGTTTTTAAATCCCAGTTTTAGAACAGGATGGCAAATGAAGAATATGCTTAGAAATTATAACCGATAATATAAAATTACAAGATGATGTCACTAAATTTGTGGAAAATAGAGATATAAGTCCCTATATTGCCAGGCAATAAGGTAATGCGAAGAGAAATGGAAACGTCTCCAAACTGTACAAGCGAAGTGTCAGGAAGATGCCTAAAATAAAACTAAATATTGTCAATGCAATGAATACAAGAACCATGCTAGTATAACGATACTCCTTTTCTAAAATGGATTAGATTTAAGTACCAGGAAGTTGTTCTCAATATACAATATGTAACACTCTAAAAGTAATACCAACAGCCTCCACTAGCCAAGAAAAGAAGGCAAACACACCATAATACTGTGATTTTGGATTCCTAAAACTATGTTGTACATAGTATAAGAAAGAATACTATCTGCTGTTAGAAATATTCAAGAAGTTACTGAAAGACTAAGTCCATATTTGGACAGAAGGAAGAACAACTGGACAAAATGCTGGAAAGAGAAGGAAGTGCATGATTAATTTATGCAACAAACAGAGAGTAAAGGATGCTGGTTATGGCTGATAGATCGAAACCTAAAATGAAAAACTGAATCTTTAATTATAGCCATTGAAGAGAAAAACCATGAGAATAAATTTGGTCTGATAGACAAGTAATATTACTGCGCATGAATGTTGAGGTACACATGAGCTGAGAAAATAATTCTCATCATCATCATCGTTTAACGTCCGCTTTCCATGCTAGCATGGGTTGGACGATTTTGACTGAGGGCTGGCAAACCAGATGGTTGCACCAGGCTCCAATCTTGATCTGGCAGAGTTTCTACAGCTGGATGCTCTTCCTAACACCAACCACTCCGAAAGTGTCGTAGGTTCTTTTTACGTGCCATCGGCATGGGGGCCAGTCAGGCGGTACTGGCAATGACCTCACTCAAATCTTTTTACGCGTGCCACCGGCTCAGGTGCCAGTAAGGTGGTGCTGATAACGACCATGCTCGAATGGTGCCCTTTTACATGCCACGGGTATGGAAGCCAGTTGGCTGCTCTGGCAATGATCATGCTTGGATGGTGCTCTTGGCACCCTACTAGCACAGGCATAAGTGCCAGTAAGGTGACGCTGGTAACGATCATACTTGAATAGCCACTCTACAAACGATCACACTCGTATGGTGCTCTTTGCACCCCACTAGCATGGATGCCAGTCATCGAAATGATTTTGATTCTGATTTTGATTTCACTTGCCTCAGCTTGTCTTCACAGGTCAAGGAATCATTTGTAATATGTAAGAGGAATGACAGTAATGTATGGACATGTAATGCTTATGGATAATAACAGATGAGTGAAGAAATGTTAGTAGTTTCAAGTAGAAGGTCTTAATAGAAGAGGAAAACCAATGATGACAAAGTCTGAAGTTGCGAAGGCTTGTCTCAAGAAGCCAACCAATACTAAATATATATCAAAGAAACAGACCAAGTAGTAAAATGCTGTTTTAAAGCGGTCACAAGGCAGTCACTGCTCATAAGTAATTCTTTACGAAAACTTGAACAAATACCATCTATGAAAAAACTTTGAAAATTATTGTAGGACAATCAACAAATCTATTGTAATACCAGTAATCAGTAGAGAGAACAATGAAAGATCAAAACAGACTATATAATCATTTAATAAGCCCTCTTCAGCTTCCAAATCAGATTTCTTCCTTGTTCAATACTAGCATACAGTTCAAATACAAAACTGACATAAATGTTTTTGAAAATTGATAAAGGAAGAGAATATATTCTGTTGAAGCGTGGAAGGTGTTTATAAGCCATTTAAGAAACACACAAAAACCATTAGATTCACTTCAACATTTAAATTTAATTTGTCAAAATATTTTCATCACTTTGAGACCGCGACCTGTTCACTGACAGATGCAACACGAAGTTTTGTCAGTGAACAGGTCGCAGTCTCAAAGCAACGAAAATATTTTGACAAATTAAATTTAAATGTTGAAGTGAATCTAACGGTTTTTGTGTGTTTCTTAAATGGCTTATAAACACCTTCCACACTGCAATTCTTTTCGTTCCAGCACACGATCTCAGATCAGGTCACTTGCTATGCAAGTACATCTCCATAATATATTCTGTGTTTATGTGATTAATTAAACTCAAGATTTGAATTTTAAACCTTCTGATGATTGGCTTTGAAAAATGATTTTGAAATTGGCTATTATTGAAATTGCTAACGTTGAACTCTGCCCATGATTCCAACAGTCTTATAAATGATGTCATCTACAATTTATGTAACAGAAACCACTTCGGCTTGACAAAGTGAATAAGGTTTGGGAATAGAACTTGGAATATAACCCCTCAATGAACATATGCTGAACGAAGGGTAACTCAAAAACATATTTTACATATACAAAAGGAACAAAAATGAAAAAGAAAGACATCAATTTTAACACAGTGGACAGTCCATCGAGTCTGAAAATAAAGTATGCTTTCTGTCAGTACATGGTGATAAGCTGTGTCATATACTATAACACCATATTAACAATGACAGGTCAAGCAACTAGCAAGAACATTTTCTCTAGCTGTTTTGTGATGTAATGACATTTGATAGCTTACATGATTTCATTTATGAGAACGTTTTAGAGCTTCAGCACCAATTTATTCGATAGAATGGACATCTGTAATTCTACTCCAACAGAAGACAGAATGTTAAGTTATTCATTGAGATGGTAAGTATATAATTTTATTCATTCCAATTAAACATCGTCATATTTGACAGTTTGGCAGTTTCTTTATATATTTTTTTATTTACATTTCAAGCAATTTAAATTGTTGTTTTTATGTTCTTGTTCTTTTTCTTTTAGTCAATTGCTTGCAATATACATTTGCATATATTTATATAAATGTATATGTCTATACATGCATACGTGTGTGTGTGTATATATATATATATATATATATAGATACATATATATATGCATATATATATATATAATATATATATATATATCTATATATCTATATATATATATATATATATATATATATAATATATATATATATATATATATATGCATGTTGTAACACACACAGACACATATTTATAAATTGCATAGATATTTGAATAAGCATGTAATTCTCAAATTATACAAGTATAACAAAAATGTATATATAATAAACTCTACATCAACAACAAAAACACAAAAACAATTAAAACATTAAAAAACTCAATTCAGTGAAGTATTTTATATATTACACTAAAATAATGTTTCATGTTGCATCTGATGTTCAGTTTAGCTGGTCTAGAAAATTCTCTAATGAGTTGTAATGGGTGTAAATTGTCTGGGATGTATAGCTAAAATATATATATATATATATATATATATATATACAGAGGGTTTGTCTATCAATTTTTGAAGAAATATATCACATAAAATATAAATGTGTTACCACTAATAACTGTTGTTTGAAATGTAATTTATATATGTGTGTGTATATATATATATATATATACATATATATATAAATATACATATATATATACTATATATATATATATATATATTATATATATATATATATATATATATATATATATACAGAGGGTTTGTCTATCAATTTTTGAAGAAATATATCACATAAAATATAAATGTGTTACCACTAATAACTGTTGTTTGAAATGTAATTTATATATGTGTGTGTATATATATAAATACATACATATATATATAAATATACATACATATATACATATATATATATATATATACATATCATCATCATCATCATCATCGTTTAACGTCCGTTCTCCCTCCATGCTAGCATGGGTTGGACGGTTCGACCGGGGATCTGGGAAGCCAGAAGGCTGCACCAGACTCCGGTCTTATCTGGCAATGTTTCTACAGCTGGATGCCCTTCCTAACGCCAACCACTCCGTGAGTGTAGTGGGTGCTTTTTACGTGCCACCTGCACTGGTGCCAGGCGAGGCTGGCATCGGCCACGGTCGGATTGGCGCATTTTACATGCCACCTGCACAGAAGCCAGTTGAGGCGGCACTGGCTTCGGCCACGATTCGGATGGTGCTTTTTACGTGCCACCGACACAGAAGCCAGTTGAGGTGGCACTGGCATCGGCCACGATCGGATTGGTGCATTTTACATGCCACCTGCACAGAAGCCAGTTGAGGCGGCACTGGCATCGGCCACGATTCGGATAGTGCTTTTTACGTATCTCCAGTCCAGGGGTCCTGGCATCTGCCGGGTGCCAGTCATAGGATTGGTTCAATTTCGATTCCGATTTCACTTGCCCCAACAGGTCTTTGCAAGCAAGTCGTGCCTGTCGTCGGATGAGGTTCGATATCGACTTCGCTTGCCTCAACAGGTCTTTGTGTGTCCAAGGGAGGAAAGGCATGCATAAGTGGGCTGGGCTCACTTGTCCTGCCTGGTCTACACATACACACACACACACACATATACACATGTATATATACATACCACCTGACTGGCATGTAAAAGCACCCACTACACTCGCAGAGTGGTTGGCATTTGGAAGGGCATCCAGCTGTAGAAACTTTGCTCAAAAGGTCCCTGAATAAGGGTTGCTTAAAGATATTGAACAAAACACCCATGTTTCCAAAAATGAATTATCCAAGCCTCACAGAATTCCTCTCAACACATGACTGTAATGCTCTCCCGCTACGTCTGCTCGTGATAAGCAATGCACATATCGTCAGCCACTAAGGGACATGCCCAACTGGTTAATGTCAAACAACTGACAAGCAAATCTGTGGTATTGAGCAGAATATTTGCTGTAGCCCATCTTTTATACCAAGACAAAACAATGTACATGATGACACTTCCAATCAGTCAAGATCAGAAGCCATGAGAGCCACTGTCTGGTACTGCATCAGGGCATTTATTATTATCATCATCATCATCATCATCATCATCATCATCATTATCATTATTATTATTATGGAAATTGCAGATGTGTTACCAGTGCCGGTGGCATGTAAGAGAACTTTCCGTTTCGCGACCGTTGCCAGCACCACCCCGCTTCGTGTCCATTGCCAGCCTTGCCTGGCCCTCGTGCCGGTGGCACATAAAAAGCACCATCCGTTCGTGGCCGTTTGCCAGCTCTGTCTGGCACCAGTGCGGGTGGCACGTAAAAAGCACCCACTACACTCACGGAGTGGTTGGCGTTAGGAAGGGCATCCAGCCGTAGAAACACTGCCAGATTTGACTGGGCCTGATGAAGCCTTCTGGCTTCACAGACCCCAGTAGAACCGTCCAACCCATGCTAGCATGGAAAACGGACGCTAAATGATGATGATGATGATGATGATGATGATTATCATTCTATGTTTGACTTTTGCTTTATGTCTGTACAAGTTGGCTCCAAGTCTCACCCAGAGACCTCAAGAGACAACAGGTTGGAAGTTCTGTGCCATATATTTGGTTTTTTTTTGTGTGTTGTACTAGTGAATGTCTAATACATAAAAATAAAAAAAAGAAAAATAAATGAATAAAAAAGAAAAAAAAGAGAAAAAAAAGAAAAAAAAAGTTTGTTTTAAACCTTGGGATTACATAGAGAGTATTTTGCGTAGGATATGAGCACTATCTTTTGAATTTCTGCCATTTTGGGGTTTCCCGGTATCAGAGTTAGGTAGCAATCAGTCCCTTTCGCTATCATTCCCAGGGCACCTATGACAACAGGTATTGTTTTAGTCTTCAGCTTCCACATTTTGCTGATTTCTATTTCAAGATCTTTATATTTGCTCATTATCATTATTATTATCATTATTATTATTATTATTATTATTATTATTATTATTATTATTATTATTGTTGTTATTATCATCCTTTCTCTGAAATAGTTTGCCACACTTCTCCAGTCCATTGCCTCACCATCACCATAAGACAATAGGAGGAACAGTGGTTGGAAACCAGTAGTCCCCTCTGTGTCGAAGGAGGTGAATGTTCTGTTTCTCTGTACCCTACTGGTTCTGCTTCTCATACTGGTGGCTTTAAAGCTAACGTGATTCTGCTTATCTTTGCTTCTATTACAGCTGTCGTGATAGCTATAATCAAAAATGCTGCAGAAACAATGGCAAAAGTGGTGCTGATAGTTATAGTTTTCACCCCAGGGACCAATTATTGGTACCACCTCTGCTATAATTAACTAGTATTGTTTTTGTGTATGTTTTCTTTTCTTCTGAACAGAAGGGCCTCAACTGACCTTTTCCATGATATGGATGATAACTTGAATCGTGCCCCTTCAATCTGATTTATTTTTTCTCTTCTCCTGCTGTGATACATAACTCTGAGGCAATATGGTTGTCTTGTGAGGATTATCAACATTTTGAAGTCCTTGTTTTCCCTCTATGATGGCATTGAGCAACTAGATTTCATGGGCCCAGTTACATGGTTTCAATGCTAGTCCATTGCAGCGTTACTCATTTTTGCCAGCTGAGTGGACTGGAGCAATGTGAAATGAAGTGTTTTGCTCAAGAACACAACGCATTGCCCGGTCTAGGAATCAAAACCACAATCTTACGATCATGATGCTGGCACCCTAACCACTAAGCCACACACCTCCACACATACACTTTAACCCTTTAGTATATAAACTGGTAATATCTGGCCAAACTATTCTACCCGTTTTATGTTCAAAAGCACTAGATTCAGTCTCTTACATCTACCTTACAATGTTAATCTAAAAATTAACAGTCATCCTCATCATCATCATCATAGTCATCATCATCATCATCATAGTCATCATCATCATCATCATCAACATCATCATCATCATCATCATCATCATCATCATCATCATCATCATCATCATCATCAACATCATCATCATCATCATCATCATCATCATCATCATCATTTAACGTCCATTTTCCATGCTGGCATGGGTTGGACGGTTTGAGTGAAATTTGGTAAGCTGGAGAGCTGCACCAGGTTCCAATCTGATTTGGCATGGTTTTCATGCCTGGATGCCTTTCCTAACGCCAACCTTTACAGTGTGTACTGGATACTTTTTATGTGCCACCAGCATGAACACCAGTTACATGACACTGGCATCAACCACAGCTATGATTGCGCTTGGCTGGACGAGTCTTCTCAAGCACAGCTTATCACCAAAGCTCCAGTCACTTATCACCTCTCTGTGGCCCAACATTTAAAGGGTGTTTTTTATATGCCACCAGCATGAGTGCTTATTAAATTACACTAGCATCGGTCACAGCTATCATGAAGCTACGAAATAATGCATGATTAATTCAAAACAAAGTAAGTATACAATCATTATATTTGACAGTAATCTCAATGTTAGAGGGCTAACCCTTTCCTTGCCAACACGGCTGAAACTGGCTCTGCCTCTGGCTCTGAGTACAAATGTCTTGTTTTCATAAGTTTTGAATTAAAATCTTTCACGGAACTTAAGTCACAATTTATGTTCCTAACACTAACTGAATGATAACCAAGTAATTTTAGTAAATTCTTTGTTATATTTAAAGTAATTGAAAGAAACACAGAACATCTCAAAATAAATACAGTAACAAAAGGGTTAAGGGATTTCTCACATCTTAGTTGAAATAGCAAAGCCGCGGTATTGCACTTTAACTTAGAGGATGGTAAAGCAAACTCCTTCACTACGCACTTATACCTCAATCCATTGCTAGCAACAGAATATTTATTACTAATTGTGTAGATGTTAATATAAAAATTTATAAACTTAGTCAACCAGAACTTCTACAATAGTTGCACAAATACAGACTCTGTACAAGAATTGTTTTCACTGAATATTATTCCTAGCACACATAATATTTTACAGTAAACTTTTAATCAATAAAATGGTTCTGCTTTTTCTTCTTTCCCACCTTCACCTTCCTCCTCTCTTCTTCCACCTTCTTATATTACATTTATATCAAATTTATATCCAGCCCTCTGTACTTGTATCTATGTTACATTTCTGCAGCATAAGTTTCTGTTACTTGTTTGTTTTCATTATGATTATTTTATTATTTTTATTTATATTTGCATTTTTATTTTCTGTATTCTTTCTCTCGTCTTTTTTGCCCAAAGCAAAAAAGTAATTGTAAGAAAGAATCTATAAAGCTTCTCAAATTTTATTTATATTATTGAAAATAGTAAAGGGGAAAATATATCTGTTTGCCTAATTCATCTTTGAGTAGTTGTGCCTGTGTGTATGTGTATATTTTTGTATGTGTGTGAGTGCATATGTAAGCATGAATCTATCAATTTATCTATCTATCTATTTATCTCTCTCACTCTCTCTCTCTCTCTCTCTATCTCTCTATCTATCTATCTATCTATCTGTCAGTCTCTGTCTATCAGTAAATTTATTTATCTGTCTGTCTGTCTCTGTCTCTGTCTCTCTCTCATCCTCTCTCTCTCTCTCTCTCTCTCTCTCTCTTTATCTCTGTCTATCTATCTATCTATCTGTCAGTCTGTCTGTCTGTTTGTCTATCAGTAGATTTATCTATCTGTCTGTCTGTCTCTGTCTCTCTCTCTCTCTCTCTCTCTATATATATATATATATATATATATGATGATGATGATGATACACACACACACACACACACACACACACATATATATACACATAGATACATGTATATATATAAATGCACACACAGATAAATACATAAACACAGACAAAAACATGTATGCATACCCAGGGATTTAGTTTAACCAAAGCAAATTGTTCATTCCTTTTTTTTCTTTCTTCTTAATCTCCAAGAAAGATAACATGTCTTATCTATTTATGTATTGTTTCTGATAAATAAAATGAGAAAAAATTAAGCCAAGCAAGAATAAAAAAAATACAAAAAACTATGATTCCTTGTAAAATGAAATATAAATAAAATAAAGGGGAGCAGGACAGACAGAAGGAAATAAGGGGAAAATAAGGGTTTTCTGTAAAATGGGAGAGGAAGAAAGTGGGGAGGGTGAAAGAGAAAGAAATGGAGGAGGAAAAGTTTTAAATAAAGTTAATCGATTTTTCAGATATAACACCATATATTCTTAAGTGCAAACTTAAGTGCATACTTAATTTGATTAACCAAAACAATTCATTTAATTAAATTTGAACTCTTAATGAGAAGAAAAGCCATCTATGATAATGACAGTTTTTGTAAATGACGGTAAAAGAAGGAACCCTGAAATTAAAATTATATATAATTTAAATAAAATCTTGTAGGAATGAAGAAATCTGATCTTTGACAAGTTTAAATACAACTTTACACACATGTTTCAGTCATGTTAGTTCTCATCAGCGAAATATAACTTGGTACATAATTACCACATCATTTATTGATTGAGAGGATATTGTTTTTGAGTGAAAATTATTACCTAATAGCCAAAGACTGGGGTGGTATGTTTCTAGGAAGCTTAGTTTTTCCATAACAATATTTCAAGTTCAAAATACAGCTTACTCTTTTACTCTTTTACTTGTTTCAGTCATTTGACTGCGGCCATGCTGGAGCACAGCCTTTAATCGAGCAACTCGACCCCGGGACTTATTCTTTTTGTAAGCCCAGTACTTATTTTATCAGTCTCTTTTGCCGAACCGCTAAGTAACGGGGACATAAACACACCAGCATCGGTTGTCAAGCAATGCTAGGGGGACAAACACAGACACACAAACAAACACACGCATAGGTACGTACATATATGTTTGTATGTATGCATATATTTTATTTATTACACTATTGTATGACTGAGCGCCTTCACATCGATTCGATTCGATTCGTTGGGTTTCGTTTCGTTTCTTCTTCTTCTCTAAGCTGGTTTTTATATACATATATACATATATACGACAGGCTTCTCTTTCAGTTTCCATCTACCAAATCCACTCACAAGGCTTTGGTCGGCCCGAGGCTATAGTAGAAGACACTTGCCCAGGGTGCCACACAGTTGACTTTCTTTCAATATCTCTTTGTGCTTGTATATTTCTAACTAAAACTTTGATGAATACTCTAGTGTGCGAAAGAAAGGCCTTGCCTACCCTGTCTGTCTAACATGACCCGTTACCAAATTCTTAACTGATAACCTCATGACTTGTCAAACAACACAATGGGGATGCCTCTACGCAGCTGCTTAATCTACTAGAAACAACAACCTCATCTTTCTCAAATTACACCCTATCGTATTAAAAACATGATGTAGTTTGCAGAGATAACTCTAAAAGGATGAGATACTCACAGCTGAACTTCCTTGCACACTAAATCTACTTGATCAGGTATAAACTAGTATTAAACTATAATAATATGGCATACATACAGAGGACTATTATTTCATCTTTTCGTATTTCACTAACAATAAACAACTAGCTACATACTCTTTTACTCTTTTACTTGTTTCAGTCATTTGACTGTGGCCATGCTGGAGCACCGCCTTTAGTTGAGCAAATTGACTATAGGACTTATTCTTTGTAAGCATGGTACTTATTCTATCGGTCTCTTTTGCTGAACCGCTAAGTTACAGGGACATAAACACACCACCATCAGTTGTCAAGCGATGTATGGGGACAAACACAGACACACAAACATACACACACACACACACACACACACACACACACACAAGCATATACATACATACATACATACATATATATATATATATATACATATATACGACAGGCTTCTCTCAGTTTCCATCTACCAAATCCACTCCCAAGGCTCTTGTTGGCTTGAGGCTATAGCAGAAGACACTTGCCCAAAGTGCCATGCAGTGGGACTGAACCCAGAACCATGTGGTTCGTAAGCAAGCTACTTATCACACAGCCACTCCTACACCTATGATAATTATTATCATCAATATCTCAACAAAACACTGTACACTATGAAATAAGGGACTACTCATCACCAAGGAATTGCTGTTTATCAATATAAATGTGCATAGAGCTGAGCAAGATTTTCTTTGGTGGAAAACTGCAAGCAAGCCTCCTCTTTCCATTGCCACAAAGGTTGTTCACATGAATGTAATGCACTTTATATATTGATACAGCTTGCCACCTGTGTTGTCCCTGTCAGAATGGAAAATGATATTTTTCCTGGTACTCTAACAGTTCCAGTCATTCATCACTCTGGATCGTACTTTCTCTTTAGCAAACACTAAAAGACAAAGGCAAAGCTGACCTCACCAAAAGCTGAACTTTTGAGTGAAGCAAATCTCATGAGAAATTCTATCCAATGCTTTACCACTCTTCAAGTTCACCAGCGACAATATAAACTACAAGTATATACATAATTAAATAATCTTACTTATCACATATATATTATAGGAAATTATTGTAAGTATACTTAGAACAATATTATAACACATAGCAATTAATGCCTCCAGCAGAGGTGTAAATTTTTGAGTGTAATAGGTGAGCACTGTGCACTTACAAAACAATCAATTTTCTTTGTAATAATTCTGCTCCTGTAATATTATGATATAATTTGTTGGTACAACATCATAATAGAAACAAATATTAAGTCAGGTTGAAGACATAGCCTGAAGTTTGTATGAAATAGCCTGAAGTGTGGTACTTATGCCAGAGTAGCTGCCAATGTACCCACAAAGTATCCACTAGATTAAGTCTAGGTCCCTGAATGCTTACACACATGCACACACACACATGCATACACACACACACACACACACACACTCTCTCTCTCTCTCTCTTATTGTTTTAGAAAAGTGTCTCTGTGTCTGCTAATTCATAGATAACTCTCCTGAAAAAAATATTTTGAATCTGGAAAATGCAATAAAATATTTTAGAATATTTTTGTGAAATCCTAATATTCTTCTCTACTCTAGGCACAAGGCCCTAAATTTCTGGGGAGGAAGCCAGTTGATTAAATTGACCCTAGTATGCAACTGGTCCTTAACTTATCAACCCTGAAAGGATGAAAGGCAAAGTCAATCTCAACAGAGTGAAATCCTAATATTGAGAAGGAAACTGATTTAAAAGAGCCAAAATAATTTTGCCATGTGAGGTAGAGAGTATAATGAAACAGCATCTTTCCATATCATTAAAGGATTCTTCTGGAATTCACTGAATGGTTGAGAAAATGGGGATCCATCAGTTCTAACCCAATCCAATTGTAAATTCAAAATAGATTTTGAGAATAGATCAAACAAAATTGCTTTGTGTCAATAACGCGAAATTCTTCCATGTATGGAATGATGGTCCACCAGACAAAAGTGGACTTTATGAGGAAATTGATAAAGGAGCAGCAAAGCATTACACCAACATATATGACATCACAAAAACTTCGATCAAGAGTCAACCCACAATATCAAAAGCATCTATGTGATTGATACAGATGATGGGTTTATTCAGGTTCCAAATCAAAATGGTGCTACAAAAGTTGGATGCAAATGGGTATACAAGAATCATAACCTAGACATGGCTCAGACACCTATGACTATTAGGAGTTATGGGCTTGCAAAGGATTGAGGGGATTAAGGCCTTCTATTGTCTAGCCAGACAATGAGGATTTGACAGTTTCTTGCTGATATATAGAGTTACCTTATAGTGGAACTTTCCATGGATTGGTAACTAACCAGTATTTTCATTGATAGATATATGTTTTATATGCTTATATCTTTAATCATTTATACTCTTTTATTTTTCTTATGCTGTCCTTTAGGATCCTCTTCCTTTAGTCATATTGTTTTAGTTATTGCACTTACTCACTTATGAATGGTTGAGAAAATGGGGATCCATCAGTTCTAACCCAATCCAACTGTAAATTCAAAATAGATTTTGAGAATAGATCAAACAGAATTGCTTTGTGTCAATGCGAAATTCTTCCATGTATGGAATGATGGTCCACCAGACAAAGTGGGCTTTATGAAGACATTGATAAAGGAGCAGCAAAGCATTACACCAACATATATGACATCACATTACTTGTTTTTAATTTTATTTTGCTCATTTACTTGCCCATAATGGCCATGGTTTATTTATTTATTTATTTATGTGATTTGTTTTGTTTTATCAGTTAACCATCAAAGAACCGTTACCATGCCATGGTTTTTTAAAAATAAATAGCAGACCAATTAGGTTGTAGGACTGACCATGACCCCCACCCCAGTACACGCAGGGATTCCGAGACTTGTTGATCGGCAAAAAATAACAAACACTAACCCTGCACTTTGGTCCCACCAGGTTCCTTACTCTCATTAGTACACTCATATACCAAATTTTCCCGTGATGGGTTCACCATCATAGGCTGCTTATGCCATACCATCTGCAACATTGCATCTACTAGCTGGCACTTTACATATAAACTTCCACCTCCATAACACAGACCATACCTTCAAATCCACCACTGTATTTCTACGTAAACATAATGTGAACTATTGCCTAAATTCACCCTTCCTGAAAAAACTCCTCCTGAGGACAACTAAATTTTCACCTATCCCCAATTGGACGAAATAACATGGATCTTGGAATACATCATGGGAAGTCTGTACCTTATTCCCCTTCCTATACCCAAATAATTTTAATAATTCGTGCTTCACTGACATCCCCATGTTTGCTCCTATTCTTTTTCTGCCCTTTCAGAAAGACAAACACACTGTACCTATTGGTAACTGTTTCTTATATGTATTAACCCTCCCAACCACTTAGACCCTCTGAAGAAGCCTAGAGGTACATTCATCATCCAAACTTTATCTGCCGATCTCTGCAGAACACTGAGATGGAGATGGCATGGAGGATTTTGTTGCCTCTTGGCAGAAACAGCTGTAAGGAGTTAGAACCTACTGACAATCTGATCTTTTTGCTCTTTTCTCTAATATTAATACATGTGTGTGTAACACATTGTTATTACATGTGTATGTATTCTAATACTTTCTAATACTTTGGAATAAATAGACATGTATTTCATTTTTGCATCCTCTCCATTTTCTTATTTGCTGTATAAATTAAGGGTAAACCACTTTTTTACCCCTGCCCATATATAACACTCAATTGCGATATTGCCACGCAACAACTAGCACTTGGGTACGAATAATTGGGTACACTACCAGTAGTATACTGGTTAGATATTATCCCTTAGTTGGTTGGTTTCCTAACTTCTAACTCATGCAGAAATATATATATGTGTGTGTGTGTGTGTGTGTGTGCGCACATGTATGTATATATATGTATATGTATATGTATGTATATGCATATGCATGTATATGTATATATGTATATATATATATATATATATATATATATATGTATTTTTGAATGCATTTATTTATGTGTCTGTGTGTCTGTGTTTGCCCTCCACTCACTTTCCTTTGAAAATCGACACTGGTATGTTTATGTCCCCATAACTTAGTGGCTCAGCAAAAGAGACCAATAGAATTAGTATTAGGTTTACACAGATTAAGTCCTGGTATTGATTCCTTTGTCTAAAACCCTTTTAACATGCTACTCTAGCATGGCCACAGTCAAATGACTGAAACAAGTAAAAGAATGAAAGAAAAGAAGATTATATATATATATATCATGAAAATGTGATCACAAAACAATAAATAATTATCTAATGAACTTCATTAGCTTACAGCTGTTTCTGCAATTAGGTGCAGTTGACTCATAGATGAGTATTTGAGTAACACTGTATAGCTTCATTGAGGCCTCAAATATGAAGAACACTTCATATATAGCATGTAAATTTGTAAAAAATACTAATATACATTTTGAATAGAACAAGTAGAATTAAAACATATTTAATAAAAGTATAACTGTATTTAGAGACCAGTGATTATGAAGTTAGGTGGAATGAAGTTAGTTCTGATGTTGAGATAAAAAGTTGTCAACTGAATCCAATAATTTGGAAAATAACTTTATGCAAAACTTGTAGAAAATATTTGAACACAGGATAGTGAGAGCTGGAATGAATTCAGTAAACGAATCTCTCTGATATTCTAGCAATTCTGCCAGTGCCTTGCTTTCCATAGTAACAGCGATGATGGTGGAAGAAAGAAGCAAATGAATAGATCGTTTAAAGAAAAATAAGCATACATTTCTAACCAAATAAAGATAAGAGAGGATATTTCAAAACAAAAAAGAAATGAATTAAAATAACACACGCACACATGCATGAATGCACACACACACTTATGCACGTGCACACACACATATTATAATAACAATGACAACAGCAAGATACAAGGAACTCATCCCTTCAAGAGTGTAGATTTTATTTTGTTTTATTCATTTATTTATTTATTTTTTGTATGAACATAAGAAATGACAAAAACCGCTAAAAACATCAATAACACTTGACAGATTTAAGAGGATGTATTAAAAACATACAAAGTACACATACACCCATACACACACAATCATACACACACACATACATACTCAAACACGCACAAATATATGTTTATGTAGAGAGAGAGCCAGTGGATGGTGAGAGAAACAGTCAAGATTAAAATATATTGACAACTAAATAAGGAAATAAAAAAGTTTACTTTTGTTATCACCTGGTTTGATTGAATGAAATGGGTTTCCTTTCTTGTGTCAAAAATATTTAATGAGAGCAAATAAATGGAGAGAAATGAGTCCCCTGCAATAAAATAAAAATACTTATGACAGAAGTAAAAAAAAATTGAAATATGAATAAATCCAAAATTTTAGAAGAGAAGCATGAAGTGAATACGATTGTATATATGTGTGTGTGTGTATGGTGCACATCCACATATATATATACGTATACATATATGTATATATGTACTAATGTATATATGTATATACATATATACAATGTATATATATATATGTATATATATATATATATATATTATATATATATATGTATATATGTATGTATATATATATGTATATATGTATTTGTATATATATAGTGTATATATATATATATTATATATATATATATATATATATAATATTATATATATATATATATATATATGCTTATTTATATGTATATAGGTGTCTATATATATATATGTAAATCAATATAATTCCATTTGGATATAGAATTTAAATGATATGAGTATGGGCCCAAATTGCTCTGTAGAGTCAGTGTCGATGTTGGAATTTATGTTTTAATAACTTACATTTCAAATTCCAACACATTAAAAGATGAATTTATGGAGAACATTGCCACTACTTATTCTCTGAAGTATAAAGCTGGAACGAATCAGTAATAATCCTCAAAACCTTCACAGCTTTTTCAAAGATCTAAGATTAACGATCAGCATTAACACTTTTCAAAAAGTCATAAACTTTTGGATGTAACACTTAAATGTAAACAAATCTGAGTTTCACCATGTAAAAAAACCCAATAAAATCCTCTACTGTATTGACGAAATTTCAAAATATTTTTTATATTATATACATTCTGTAATCTTGAGCGGAAATATTTTCCATCTATTCCCCATGTACATTTAAATGAATAACTCTTTCCAGATGCCTCAAATCCGTATAAAAACTAACTTAATTGAAGTAGAAAATTTATCAATAAAAAAATGGTGGATTATACATGAGTGTATTTGTTGAAAAAAAATTGCACAAATAGACTAACATATGATGTGAGCAATATATTGTACTTGAGAAGACCTGTGAAGTCAAGTGAAACCATAATTATGGCCAATGCAGGTGTCATGTAATTTTGCACCCATGCATATATATATATATATATATATATATATATATATATATATATATATATATATATATACATACATATATATATATTTTTTTACACACATTCAGGCATACACACATGCACACATACACATATATACAACAGTATTCTTTCAGTTTCCATCTACCAAGCCCTCTCACAAGGTTTTAATAGGTCCAGGGCTGAAGTGGAAGACACTTATTCAAAGCTCCATGCAGTAGGACTGAACCCAGGACCCATGTGGTTAGGAGGCAAACTACTTACCACACAGCCATGAAACTGTAGATAGTTATAGAATGATGTTCCATAAATTTTGGAGGTGCAGACCTCATATGCTTCATCATTGTTTCTTGAAAATATGATAGACAGATAGATAAAGTGAGAGAGAGAGAGAGAGAGAGAGAGAGAGAGAGAGACGTGGAGGGGCTTCAAACACAATACTCTTTTACTTGTTTCAGTCATTTAACTGTGGCCATGCTGGAGCACTGCCTTTAGTCGAGCAAATTGACTTATTCTTTGTAAGCCCAGTACTTATTCTATCGGTCTCTTTTGCTGAACCGCTAAGTGGCGGGGACGTAAACACACCAGCATCGGTTGTCAAACAATGCTAGGGGGACAAACACAGACACACAAACATATACACACACATACATATATATATATATAATATATATATATATATATATATATATATATAATATATATATACATATATACGACAGGCTTCTTTCAGTTTCCGTCTACCAAATCCACTCACAAGGCTTTGGTCGGCCTGAGGCTATAGCAGAAGACACTTGCCCAAGATTCCATGCAGTGGGACTGAACCCGGAACCATGTGGTTGGTTAGCAAGTTACTTACCACACAGCCACTCCTGCGCCACTCCAATAGAACAGCTCTTACATATTCTGCAGTGTAAAATCTCAGATAAATGTACATCTCAGCAGGAATTATATCATAAAGGTAACAGTATTAAACAGATTTATTCACCAAGAATAATCACTGAAAGGCAGCTGAAGAAACACTGATTATGATGCCTTAAACGTTTTGCTATCAAAACACATGAAGCTACCCTTGGTCACGATGATACAAACTTGCTGCGTAAAAATGATATAATTTGAAACCTTCTATTATAATTTCATGTGAATTTAAGTTTCTTAACTCAGCTCAATAATGGCAGTTACTTTACTATATTCTTTATTATTTTCAAAATTAAATGAAGCAAAGGTATGATAATAAAAAGGGTTAACTTGACTACATAAAATACATGAATGTTAATAATAAAAGAGTATTGATGAACAATTATACCAATATGAATTATCAATACATAGCAAAATTAATAGAATTAAATTAGGTAATAAAAATATCACATGGTAGAATGCTCTGACAGAATTCAGGTATCCACAAGCATCTTAGGAATTTTCTCTCAGACATTAGGCAAATATTCCCTCTCTAGCATATATATATATATTAAGATATTCAATAGACATACTGTGAAATTTTCATATTCTGTTACCTTCAATTTAATAGATATTATAGTGGCTATTAACAGTTAGCAGCTCAAAATTTTTAGAAATGGTGGCCATATGTTTATTCAGATTATATAGACCAATCTGAGTCTGTTACAAATAGTACACATCTCTCTAGCATAAAAAGACTGACGATAATATAGTACCTCTTCTTAGTAATAGCATTACTGATAAAATAAATAACACTAGCAAAATAAATAAGGCCTCCAATGGAAATATACCTAACAGAATATACAACAGTAAGAACTGTGATAAATACCTTTTAGAAAACCAGTGTCTAAGGAATAATTTAATGCATAAGTCCTTGGTCAAAATACCTGAGAACATGCATTATTATAAAAGGGCTAATAGTCAAAATTCATGACCAAATTACCTAACAATACTCTCTTTTACTTGTTTCAGTCATTTGACTGTGGCCATGCTGGAGCACCATATTCAGTTGAGCAAATTGACCCCAGGATTCATTCTTTGTAAGCCTAGTACTTATTCTATTGGTCTCTTTTGCCAAACCACTAAGTTACGGGGACGTAAACATACCAGCATCGGTTGTCAAGCAATGTTGGGGGGACAAACACAGACACACAAACATATGCACACACATACACACATATATACATATATACAACGGGCTTCTTTCAGCTTCCGTCTACCAAATCCACTCACAAGGCTTTGGTCGACCCGAGGCTATAGTAGAAGACACTTGCCCAAGGTGCCACATAGTGGGACTGAACCTGGAACCATGAGGTTGGTAAGCAAGCTACTTACCACACAGCCAAGTAAAGAAGACTACACTTTGCAGGCTAAGTTCATTTTGAACCTTAAAGGATGGGATATAAGGCTTTTTCCATTTTGTGATCTGTTGCAGATAGTTTGTTAGATAAATGATGGTAGCTGTAATCTGTGATCAGCAGAGGCACAGCAAATTATTAATTGCAAAGCTAATTTAAGCAATGTGCAAAACAAATTTTCAATCCTTTGTTCGCATTTATTTAATAAAACA
>NC_043005.1:109031676-109034176 GCF_006345805.1 Octopus sinensis | reverse complement strand
AAAGCCATCTGAATATCGCTAGGGACAGGGCAGGGTGGTGGGGGTGTTACTGTTGCATTTAGCCCCAGGCGAACATCAACGTCGCCAGATAGGCTTGACACCATCACGGTGTCCTTTAACCTGCAAAGGGAGATAATTCCCCGATGAAGCGGAAACCACACACACGGGCCATGGTTTCAAGGTGTATTGCCTATCATCAACTGTGGTAGGCTCCCCTCCTCCCCTCGACGAAATCTCACTCTGCAGGATATTCATATATAGATTTTCAAGCAAAATACATTTGCTGATTTCGAAAATCTGTTCGACAGCAATAATAATTCTCTAAATGTGATAGGCAATACACCTTGAAACCATGGTCCGTGTGTGGTTTCCGCTTCATCGGGGAATTATCTCCCTTTGCAGGTTAAAGGACACCGTGATGGTGTCAAGCCTATCTGGCGACGTTGATGTTCGCCTGGGGCTAAATGCAACAGTAACACCCCCACCACCCTGCCCTGTCCCTAGCCATATTCAGATGGCTTTAGTCCCTTATGTTATGGAGCAGTTACTGTCTATATCTCATTTAGAGAATTATTATTGCTATATATATATATATATATATACATATATATCAAAAGGATGTTATAGTATATGTTATATATATTTATGTATGCATGTATATATATATATAAATATATATATATATTATAGCTATATATATATATATATATATATGTATATGTATATATATGTGTATATATTTATATCTATGTATGTATGTATCTCTCTTTCTCTCTCTCTCTCTCTCTCTCTCTCTATCTATCTATCTATCTATCTCTTTCTGTCTCTCTCTCTCTCTATATATATATATATACATATATATGTATGTATATATTCTTTTATTCTTTTATTCTTTAATGGATTTCAGTCAGAGGTTGAGGCCATGCTGGTGCACTGCCTTTACTGTATTCCGGGGATTTTTCCAGTATTGCTTCTGGTGAAGCAGTGAATTGGACATTGCTGCTCTTCTGTGTGCCTCCTGCCATGATGTGGGTTCATACAGTATTGCAGATAAAAGACTGTCTAGACGTTTTTTGAAGACCTATCTGCCTATCTATCTATCTTTCTCTTTACACATGCGAGAAGAACCACACATACATATATATGTATTTATATATATGTATATGGGCGTAGGAGTGGCTGTGTGGTAAGTAGCTTGCTTACCAACCACATTGTTCTGAGTTCAGTTCCACTGCATGGCACTTTGGGCAAGTGTCTTCTACTATAGCCTCGGGCCGACCAAATCCTTGTGAGTGGATTTGGTAGTCGGAAACTGAAAGAAGCCTGTCGTATATACGTATATGTATATATATGTATGTGTGTTTGTGTTTGTGTGTCTGTGTTTGTCTCCCCAACATCGCTTGACAACCGATGCTGGTGTTTTATGTCACTGTTACTTAGCAGTTCGGCAAAAGAGACCGATGGAATAAGTACTAGGCTTACAAAGAATAAGTCCTGGGGTCGATTTGCTCGACTAAAGGCGGTGCTCCAGCATGGCCACAGTCAAATGACTGAAGCAAGTAAAAGAGTAAAAGAGTATATATCATCATCATCATCATTTAAGGGTCACTTTCCATGCTGGCATGGATTGGACGGTTTGACAGGTGCTGGCCAGGCAGAAGGCTGCACCAGACTTCTGTGTCTGTTTTGGAATGGTTTTTATGGCTGGATACCCTTCCTAACACCAACCACTCTGCAGAGTACACACACACACACACCACACATAGAAGCATGCACACACACATGCAAACATACATATGTATATATGGGGCAATGAATGCGTAACTGTGCAGTCAGATCCATCAAAGTGTAACCACACAACGTGATAAAAAAAAAAGTGTGGCTGTAAATTGGATCAATCAAAATATGCTGGTAAAATCAGATCGATTGACTGCTGACATACAGTCTGATCAGTGGGATGTAACTATGCTATTTGGATCATTAGAAGTATGACCGCACAAGATGGCCATTCACAATGTGTGTGACTGTACATCTGATCATGCAGATGGGGACCAGTCATTAGTACTGACCGATATAATAAAATCTTGATGGCCCTGTGTAAACAGTGGATTCACTATCAGTTCTCATACGACAAGATCAATCGTATTATAGTGTAAAAGACCAATTGGGAAAGTATAGCATGGACATTAGTGAAGGAAAGAGAATACATGAATAGTGATCTTATTTATGAGAAACAGGTGTCTATGTGAGAAAACTGTTTCATATAAGGTTATGAAATGGTAAAAGAGGCACTGGATAAAGACAAAGATTAAGATAACAGGGGACGGTGGTGGTGGAGGGTTAAGTATTCAAAGCTTGATCCTTCCCAATGACATTCTTTAAATATGAAGTGAATGTGCTGGTTATTGATGTAATTTTCTGTATATTTGACACTAGCAATGATGATGATGAAAGCTACTACTGTTGTTGTTGTTTTTGTCATCGTTATTATTATTATTAT
>NC_043005.1:109026676-109029176 GCF_006345805.1 Octopus sinensis | reverse complement strand
CTCTCTCTCTCTCTATTTATCTATCTATCTATCTATCTATCTATCTATCTATATCTATCTATCTGTATGTCTGTCTGTCTATCTATCTATCTGTCTATCTATCTATGTATCTATCTATCTATCTATCTATCTATCTATCTATCATATTATCTATACCTATCTATCCATCCATCTACACTCACACACACACACACACATATGTATAAATATATTTATACATAGAGAGGGATAGAGAGATAGATAGATATACAGATATAAATATATATATATTTATTTATATGTAAGTGTGTATATATATATATATATATATAACACACACATTCATGAGAGTGGTGTGTGTGTGTGTCTGTGTGTGTATGTACGTGTGTATTCTCCTTGAAGCAAAACTATAATATTTCAGAGAAACTCTTGGAAACGGAATACCATTACTAGTGAGAAGTTTACATGAGAAACAAACAGTAGATACAGTGGTGCAATAAACGGAAGAATAAATAAATACACAAAATATATGAGTGCATCTGTGTGTGTGTGTGTGTGTGTGTTTGCGTGTGAGTGAGTGTGTGTATGCGTGTGTGTGTGTGTGTTTCAACATACATGGTTGTAAGTAAATAGATTTGATCTTGCCATTCACAGAAAAAGTGGATAAGTATTGATTAATTTCTAGACTTCTTCAACCTTTGTCAGAGAAAGAATACCCATCCTCTTAGGGGACATAAACACACCAACACCAGTTGTCAAGTGGTGATGTAGGGACAAACACAGACACAAACACGCGCACACACACACACACACACACACATACACACACACATACAACAGGCTTCTTTCACTTTCTTTCTACCAAATCCACTCACAAGGCTTTGGTCGGTTGGGAAGCAAGCTTCTTATTTCTTTATTGCCCACAATATTTATTGCACACAGAGGGGACAAACAAGGACAGACAAACGTATTAAGTCGATTATATCGACCCCAGTGCGTAGCTGGTACTTAATTTATCGACCCCGAAAAGATGAACGGCAAAGTCGACCTCAGCGGAATTTGAACTCAGAATGTAAAGATAGACGAAATACTATTAAGCATCTCGCCCAGCGTTCTAACGTTTCTGCCAGCTCACCACCCTTACTAAGCTTCTTACTACACAGTCACACCTGCACCTCTGAATATTCTCTTACTTGTTTCAGTCATTTGACTGTGGCCATGCTGGAGGATCACCTTATTTCATGTTATACTTAAAAGCAATGCATTGCACCAACATTTTGGACTCAAGTCAAATATAGCAAATTTCTCCTAATCATTCTTAGAGCATCCTCGTAATTGGTTTTTGGACCGGTTAGTTAGTACCAGCATCAAGTTGTATAAGTGCAATACTGAGATCAAAAGCAAATAGTGATATTTTGACGTTATTTAATAGAATGGTTTCAAGTCTGTGTAGTATATAATAGGGAATCATCCACTGTGCAACATCTTCAGTTGAAACACTTCAAAATAATTTTAAAATATTCTGAGGAAGGGCTTTCTAAGTGAATGCATTTCCTATAATACACTATACATATTTGAAATGTATGTATTAAATGATTTCAAAATATCTTTATTTACTTTGATTTCATTATTAGACTTTATGTATATATATATGTATTTATCATACAAATTGTATCTATTATAAATATGTGTGTATATATATATATATACCGGAGTAAACACATAAATGTGAAACAAGGTGGAAAAAAGAGTACTCAAACAAATACCAGTGGTAGAGTAATATGCTTTATTTAAAGCAGCAGAAAATTCAACAAAATCTGACAGATTTTGTTGAATCTTCTGCTGCTTTAAATAAAGTATATAATATATATATATATATATATATATATCATCATTGTTGTTTAATGCCCGCTTTCATGCTGGCATGGGTTGGACGGTTTGACTGAGGTCTGGTAAGCCAGTGGGCTGCACCAGGCCCCAATCTTATCTGGGAATGTTTCAACAGCTGGATGCTCTTCCTAATGCCAACCACTCTAAGAATGTAGTGGATGCTTTTTACATGCCACCGGCACAGGATCCAGTCAGGGGTCACTGGCATCAACCACGTTCGGATGGTGCTTTTTACATACCACTAGCATGGGGAGCCAGTCAGGTGGAAGTAGCATTGTTCCACACTTGAATGGTGCTTATTATGTGCCACCAGCATGGGAACCAGTCAGGTAGCACTGGCCACAACTACAATTTTGATTTCACTTGACTCAACAGGTCTTCTCAAGTGCATCATATTGTTCGATGCTTTGAAGGTACTTTTAAATGGGCCGGTCGTGCAACACTTGCATCAGCCATGGTTGCAATTGCACTTTACTTACCAGTCTTCTCAATCACAGCATATATCCAAAGGTCTCGATCCCTTGTCATTGCCTCTTTGAGACCCAACGTTCAAAGGTCATGCTTCCCCACCTCTTCCCATGTCTTCCTGGGTCTACCTCTTGCACAGGTTCCTTCCAATGTCAGAGTGTGA
>NC_043005.1:109014176-109021676 GCF_006345805.1 Octopus sinensis | reverse complement strand
AAGTCAGCCTCAGCGGAATTTGAACTCAGAATGTAGCGGAAGACGAAAAGCCGCTAAGCATTTCGTCTGGCGTGCTAACGACTCTGCCAGCTTGCTGCCCTCACATGATGATATATTAGAGTATGAAAGACGGGACCAAAACAGGTATCTTGCTATAGAAGAGATACATAGAAGATCACAGTGTGAACTACAATGGGTTGGTGTAATTATGTGCTGCTGGAAAAAGAAATGGAAATGGTGGTGATGAGGAGTCAGAACGGGCAGAAGAACAGGAAGTAAAGGTAAATGGAAGTAGCACGTGTGTATGGAGAGTGAAGGATGATAAGAAATGAGGCTCGAATGATGAAACATCTACTGAATAATGAACGAAGATCAATGCAGGAGTGTGTCGATGATAAATATGAGCTAAGGAGTTGGTGCCGAACCGATTAACAATACCAGATGGAGAATAGCATCAAGAGAGAAAGATGTGACATATGGGTGGATATTGGATATATACTCTTTTACTCTTTTACTTGTTTCAGTCATTTGACTGCGGCCATGCTGGAGCACCACCTTTAGTAGAGCAAATCGACCCCGAGACTTATTCTTTGTAAGCCCAGTACTTATTCTATCGGTCTCTTTTGCCGAACCGCTAAGTGACAGGGACGTAAACACACCAGTATCGGTTGTCAAGCAATGCTAGGGGGACAAACACAGACACACAAACACACACACATACATATATATATATACATACATACATATGACAGGCTTCTTTCAGTTTCCATCTACCAAATCCACTCACAAGGCATTGGTTGGCCCGGGGCTATAGTAGAAGACATTTGCCCAAGATGCCACGCAGTGGGACTGAACCCGGAACCATGTGGTAGGTTAGCAAGCTACTTACCACACAGCCACTCCTGCGCCTATATATTTATATTAGTGATATATAATATATATATTAGTGATCTCATTAATATATATATTAATGGTCTCATAGGGCGGCGAGCTGGCAGAGACATTAGCATGCCAGATGAAGTGCTTCGCAGTATTTTGCTCTTTGCTACATTCTGAGTTCAAATTCCACCAAGGTCGACTTTGCCTTTCATCCTTTTGGGGTCGATAAATTAAGTACCAGTTACGCACTGGGGTCGATGTAATCGAATTAATCCATTTGTCTGTCCTTGTTGTCCCCTCTAAGTTTAGCCCCTTGTGGGTAATAAAGAAACATATATATATATTAGTGGTCTCAGAGCAAAAGCATTAGAGAGTTCTCTGCCCTCTTGCAATATATACTGAGTGCAGAGTGCACTGCACAACCAGCTGGAGGAGGCGTCCTCCCAAGGTTAAAATAGCAGTATTATTGGTTCCTAAAGAACAGCAGTGTTTAGGCTGCTTTAAAATTACTTCTCAGTATAAAAACTGATATTTTCTTGTCTAGCTAGTTTGCTTGTGGCAGGAACAGTGACAGTATGTCCCTTATTTTTCTATATATTGCAAGGAGTGAACTACAGCTATGTCTAGTATCACACTATTGTCATTCGTTTTCTTCTTTTTTTTCTCTTTTCATTTTTTCTCTCTTTATATTTTATTTGTCTTTTGAATTGTTTGTTTGTTAAAGTGACTATACACACACACAAACACACACACACACAAACACACACACACAAAATACACACACACACATGTATATATACATATGTATAATCTAAGAGTCCATAAGTCAGAAAAGTGATGCACTCATACATTTGTCAACAGAGTGGATATATTGATAATAGTATGCAGTTATGGATCCTTGACAACCAATCTTACTAAATGGTTATGCACTGGGCACTAAGACTACATGTTAGATAATTGCATGGTTAGATATCAGATGCTATATTTTTTCTATACCTGCTATCTTTGAAGAACATGTAGTATAAGTAACTATGCTGTTATCTAATATCCAATTTTGATACCCAGTGCGACTCAGACTGGCAAGATCGGGTGTAATGGATCTATAGTCTTGTATATTTTGATTGATATAATGTATATATATATATATATATATATGTGTGTGTGTGTGTGTGTGTATTGGTGCAGGAGTAGCTGCATGGTAAGTAGCTTGCTTATCAACCACATGGTTCTGGGTGGCACCTTGGGCAAGTGTCTTCTACTATAGCCTCAGGCCAACCAAAGCCTTGTGAGTGGATTTTGGTTGACAGAAAATGAAAAAGCCCGTTGTATATATATATATATATATATATATATATATATATATATATATATATATATATTGTAATATGTATGTACGTATGTATGTATGTATGTATGTATGTATGTATGTATGTATGTATGTATGTATGTATGTTTGTATATGTTTGTGTGTCTGTGTTTGTCTCCCTATCATTGCTTGACAATCGATATTGGTGTGTTCATGTCCCTGTATCTTAGTGGTTTGGCAGTAAGGACCAATAGAATAAGTACTGGGCTTACAAAAGAATAAGTCCTGGGGTTGATTTGTTTGACTAAAGGCAGTGATCCAGTATGATTGCAGTCAAATGACTGAACAAATAAAAGAATACACACACACACACACACACACACATATATATATATATATATATATAGTTAATCCAAACAAGAAAGCACAAAAAAACACAACAATGCGAGGACGTGGAACAAATATAGTATTATTGGACGCTCAGGAAAGAAGGAAAGAAGGAGGGTTTAACGTTTCGAGTGGAGCTCTTCGTCAGAAACATAGGAGAAGGAAAGATCCAGAGAAGGGAAGACAGAGGAAAAAAAATCGCCAACGGTACACACACGGTCACATCACATTTTGAATATATATATAGGGAGAACTCATGAAAAAACAAAAGACAAAGACAGGTGGTGTACAAAACAAACAGATGTATTAGTATAATGCTCAGGAATTGAAAAAGTCTTTTATGTTTCAAGCCTACACTCTTCCGCAGAAAGGAACACAGAAAGAAACAAGGAGAGAAAAAATGTTTGTAGTGGCTACCGATCTATCTTTCCAATTACTCCTCACTGCCTGATCTTTCTTCAGATCCTAGCCTTCCATTTCACCCTCTCCTACAAATATTTCTTATTTTTATTCTTTCTTTCTTTTTTTTTTTGTCATCCATCCTTTCCTTTTCCAAAGTCTTACCTTTCTGTCTCACAAGTTCCCTCCCTGTTTATCTCTTTCAGTATTTATATCAATCATTCTATTTTTTCTTTTGCTCTCTCTACTCTTACCCTTTTCTTCTATCATTCCTTCTTTTACTTTTTCCTTCCTTTCTTCGTTTCTCTCTTTAACTCTTTCTATCCTTCTTTAACTTCCACACTTATAGCATTCAAGTTACAGCCGTTTTCACTCCAAGGGGTAAATTTCTTGTCAGACCCGAATCCTTAATTATTAGCATTACACTAAAAACAATTTTTCCATAATAATATAAAAAAAAAAAGTTGTGTATTATATTATTTCGCGGCATGCAAAACAGAACTGACTATAACTTCCTCTGCTGCCTTTTAATTTCAGACTGTTTCAGATCCAAACAGACACATCCAAAGGATTTTCTTGCATGAATTTGATCATTCCATTATCTAATTAGCTTATATAATCATTACATAAAACTTTTCATTGTTGTTTTCATTTATTGAGCACATTTGTTTTTGGCTTACGAAGAGTACCCAATCACATACAAACACACACATACAAAATACAACATATATACACAGGTACAACACCATCTTTGGTCTGGAACCTCTTATAATCTACATTAAATCATGAGCAAGAATTTCAAATTCCATCAGACACCAAACTAGTATACTGGTACCTTGCACAAACTAGTATCTTGCACAGTACAGTATTAATAAAATTGCATCATTTATACTAATTTACAGGTACCTGTGTTTCATTCAATTATCTAATTAAATTTGGTATTCATTTAATCTAGTGCTGATGAAGGTAACTCCCACTTCTGGTTCCCAAAAATCAGGAATTTGGAAAAGCTTTGGAGCCCAAAGTTTCAGGAAAATTGGTAAAGTAAATGTGTGTGTGTGTGAAAGTAAATGACGTAGTGATTACAGTGTTTGCCTCAAAATCATTATATCACTGGTTCAATCCTTGGGTTCGGCTACATGCGCTGATCTTGAGCAAGGAACCTCATTTCAAATTGCTCCAGTCTACTCAGCTATCACTACTCACATCGTGGATGTGACAGCTCAATCAAAGAGGGGAATATTGAAGAGGATGTCTGTGTCTGATCACATCTACAAAGGCACCTAACACAATTAATGAAAGCATTGTACATGTTATCAAGCCTTGCTGGTTCATGGGTGAATGCCTGGTTATTTATATATATATATATATATATTTGCAAACACACACATTCACAGATCTATCTATCTATATATCTATCTATATATCTATCTATTTATCTACATATATATATATATATATATATATATATACATGCACAAATACCCTCCACAATATATACAGAGGTAACTATTTATGAAATTTGTGTGTGTATATATATGTGCATGTATGTACATATATACATACACACATGTACACACATAAATATGTATGCACACATAAATGTGTATGCACATATATACATACATACAAACACACATAAATATGCATGCATGTGTAGCTTGATTTCTTAATATATATGTTTTTGTGTACTTGTTTGTTACAAAATAAGATTTTATTGTCCATTATGTGACAACAAATAAAACATACATTACATATATACACTAACACATATCTGTGTATATATATGTCTGTGTGTGTGTATTACGTATGTATATGCCTATACATATATATATATATATATATATATATATATATATATTTATTATATATACATACATATGTATATATATAATAAATGCATATACATGCATACTCTCTCTCACACACAAACACACATATATATATGTCTATATATATTGCAAATATCGTTAGACAATATACATACATGCATACATAAGCCAACTTGCTATTGTCCTGGTTTCTAGAGATGCACTCGTCAGCTGCCAACATCTGTTACAAAACATAATATCGGTCTCTTTGATAGTTTCACAAACCAAGAGGTAAAAATAAAAAAAAAACATTAAAACAAGCACGAAAGAAAACAAAAACAAAAAAAATATGTTTAAAGAAATAAAAACAAAATATCGAGAAGCATATGAGAAAATGCCAAACATTTTCAAAATCGGTGAGCCATATAATTTCACATGGCAGTCAATTTGAAGTCGGTATGAACTCATTTCGGATTTTATCATGCAAATACTTGATATTTGGCTGCAAATGTATACAACTGTATACGTATGTGTATATGTGTATATATATATATATATATATATATATTTATTTATATACATATATATATATATGTGTATATGTGTAATATATGAATATATATATATATATGTTATATATATATATGATTATATATATTAATATATATATATATATATATATCACCTATATTATATATATATATATATATATATATTATTATATATATATATGTATATAATATATATATAATGTATGTATGTACTATTGCTGTTATTTATTATAGACTTACATAAAGATACACGAATGTATTTTATATGTATGTTTACAAATGTGAATATGTGCATATGTATGTTCTTATATGTACTTATATTTCTGCAATCATATTGGTATTTGTATGATATCAGTGTAAAATAATCTATTGTAGCTGTATGAACATAGCCGTCTAGTTTCTAATGTTTGCTGTAGACATTATAACAATACATATGCAAATAATCAGTAATATACAATACACATGCCAAAACACATAAATGAAATAAAATATAATATAAAGTAATATAATATAATATGATATAATGTATGCTTATTTCGAGAATGGGGGATGTAGGTAAGCTGGGAGAGAATCTGGAAGTAAATAATGTGAAATGTTTTGTTGCATCTCTTTATACCTTGAGTTCAAATCAACTAGATTCCTCTCTGGTTTGTGAGCTTGCATTTATATTAGAGAAGACTAATGCAAATATATATATATATATATATATACATATATGTATTTATGTTTCTTTCTGAGTGTATTCTACTGATGAGGCAAAGCATTTCTAAATGCAAAATCAGAAATCCGGGATCTAGAATTATCCTGTAATTTTTTACTAGTTTCATCTTGTCACTTTGTCTTTTCTCTATGTTGCTGTATGAAAACTTAAAGTGGTTTTAGAGTCGGTTCATGGCTGCTATTTTCAGCAGGGTGGTATCTCGTAGATACCCTAATTTATAATTATATATATATATATAGATAGATAGATAGATAGATAGATATGCACATATAAGTGTGAATGTGGGTATCATTTGCACATGTGTATTTTAATGTATGTATGTATCATCATCATCATCATCGTTTAACGTCCGCTTTCCATGCTAGCATGGGTTGGACGATTTTGACTGAGTGTTGGCGAACCAGATGGCTGCACCAGGCTCCAATCTTGATCTGGCAGAGTTTCTACAGCTGGATGCCCTTCCTATCGCCATCCACTCTGAGAGTGTAGTGGGTGCTTTTTACGTGCCATTGGGGTGGTGTCAGTCAGGCGGTACTGGCAACGACCTCGCTCGAATCTTTTTACACATGCCACCGGTACAGGTGCCAGTAAGGCGACACAGGTAACGATCACACTTGAATGGTGCCTTTTACGTGCCACTGGCATGGAAGCCAGTTAGCCGCTCTGGCAACGATCACACTCGGATGGTGCTCTTTGCACCCTACTAGCATGGGCACAAGTGCCAGTAAGGCGACACTGGTAACGATCACAGAGAGAGAGGGAGAGAGTGTATCACAGATGTGTGTACCTATTTCTTTACTACCCACAAGGGGCTAAACACAGAGAGGACAAACAAGGACAGACAAACGGATTAAGTCGATTATATCGACCCCGGTGCATAACAGGTACTTAATTTATCGACCCTGAAAGGATGAAAGGTAAAGTCGACCTCGGTGGAATTTGAACTCAGAACATAGCAGCAGACGAAATACCGCTAAGCATTTTGCCCAGTGGGCTAACATTTCTGCCAGCTTGCCACCTTCACAGATATGTGTACCATGAATGTAATTCTCTGACAAAATCAGTGTGACTATAAGACAAGACTGGACACTTAAGTAAAGGACAAAATCCAAAACCATTCATTGTTAATTTCACAAAGCTGGATACCATGGGACAGCTGCATTTGCTAAAACCTCTCCTGTCCCTCATCTTCATAGAAAAGCAGAATAAATTACGTTTAGGCCATCAGAAGAGGTCAATGATTCAATGAAACAATGTCATTTTCACTAATGAATCATACTTCATTTTTTTCCCCCACTTCTTGGCGAATTTAAGTCTGGAAACACCCCCAAACAAGCCTTTGACTAACTGTTTGGCATAAAGGTAACTCTGTGATAATTTGAGCAACCATATGGAATCGGTCCCATGCAGTGGGACTGAACCCAGGACCATGTGGTTGGTAAGCAA
>NC_043005.1:109001676-109006676 GCF_006345805.1 Octopus sinensis | reverse complement strand
TAATATCTCTTGTACTCCTGTTATTTGCATTACATACAGTATTGAGTTCTTAACAAATACTCCTTTATACGCAGAAAGAAACCATTCCTCAGATGGTGCTTGGATTTGTTGTCCAATGTGATGTATTGAATTCTTGAACATTTCTTTAAGTTTAGAATCTTTTCAGCAGCATTTTCCTAGATCCTATTTGTTCTAAAACACCGGTTCTCAAGCAGTATCCATATGGCCCCTGAGGATCTATATTAGATTTTTGGGGCTCCATGTAACAAAACAGTAAATTGGGGAACCACAATAATATTTTAAGAGCCCCTGACAAAATTTTGCTTTAGGCGTATATAATGATGTGTATTGCAAGAAACCGCTGTTTTTTCTCTAACCTTTTACATAGTTCAACCGACACAAATTAACGTGTAAAAAAAACAAATAGGAATTTTGAAAGAAGCTTCTATAGAAATAGTTCTTAAATATCGAATGGTTATGGTAATCCACCAGAATAAAATATCATTTCAAAAGGGTCCATAGATAAAAAATGGTTGAGAACCCCTGTCCCAAAATCTAGTCTACAGCTTTAGAAAGTTTTCAGTGTGTGTTAGTCCTGAACCCCAGCGCCATTCCTTCAAGAACCTATGTAGAATAGAAGGGACTTTATAGGTAATCCTTTGGTATACACCAGTTTGTAAAAATGAAATCTTAACTCAATTTACAAACTTTACCTTTGGTCTTTGTAATGAGTGTCAATGAAGAATATTTGCATATCATATGGCATGGGCATGGCTGGAACACCTTCACTTATAAGATCTGTTGAACTGGAGCTGATCTGAGGCTAAAACACAACAACAGCAAAAATTCTGTATAACTTCTTTTACACAACCCACAGCAGCTCACCATCTTTGAAGCATCTCTACTATTCTATATATATAAAGCTGAAGTTATCTGTGTGTGTAGCAGGTTTGGTAGCCATCAACTAACACTATCTCCTCCGAGACCCTGCAGCGCAAGTTGACCAAAATTAAGAGTATGATAGAAGAAGGCTTGTTCTTCATTCCGTAGAAATAAAATTTAAATCAGACCATGTTAAGACCAAAAATTATTTACATCAAAAAGGTGCTTTTTTTCTATGAAAATCCCTATTTTTTACGATTTTTTGACAATGCAAAATTTTTACTTTTCAAAAATTCCAATTCTAAAGGGTTGAAACAAACCCGAGCAACTCTGGGCTATACTGCTAGCATCTTTAATATATTTACTTGTGTTGACAGCAGTAGACTGAAAATTCACAAACTATAAAGAAGATATTACTTAATGGTCATAAATTTGATGGCAGAAATTATTTAGTGATAATAAAAATTGGTTTATGATAGAATTTAGTCAACGGTTAATGGTAGTAGAGATAGAGTTAACACTGGTAGAATTTAGTAAATGGGGATAGAAACGATTGTCTAACAACAGAAATTGCTTAATGGTTATTAAAATATTGGTAGATATTATTATTTAAAATCAACACAAATTCTTTAATGGTTGTAATGATTAGCTAATGGTAGTAGAAATTAATTGATAATAGTAGAACTTATGTAGCGATGGTTGAAATTTGATACCTGAGGTAAAAATTATAAAATAGTACTAGTATTGCTTGATGTGGGTGGAAGTTAATTGCTGTAGTTCAAGGTTGTTTACATATGATTGCACACTTACTGAGAGGTGTTAGCTATATTTACACAGCTTGTGTTATAATTTTCTTTGAGGGAACTAGATGACAGAATCAGTAGACTGATGAATAATATATGCTGTGTAGTATTTAGTTACTTATCTTTTACACTCTGAGTTAACAGAGTTGACTTACTTTGATGAAGTAAGAATCACTAATATACTGCAAGCATTGTGTATCTTGTGCCTGTATCAGAAATCTTTGATCTGGGGTTTTATTACTGAATACACTTCCTAATTTCACCAAGTGGTGAAGTAGACATGTAATCATAATATAAACAATAGTGAAGATGCTAAAATCACTCAACCTTACATCAATTTTATACCATAAACTCTGCCTTCTTAAATCCATTAATTAATTAGAGTATGCTTAATTACAGTGTGTTTTATTTTCTAGACCATGAGTCTTAAAAGTCTAAATCTTTTCTTAGTGCAAAATGACAAGCATTTTTCTTACACTATCCAAATAATCATTTTGTTCATTTTATATTAACGATCTTAATGTTTTAACAATTCATGGTTAATTAGAAGAAAAAAAAAATTCTTTTAATTATTTCAGACAGCTATGCATTTATTCTTTTTAAAACTTACATTTAATTATATGTTTTTGTTTATTTTGTACAAATAATATCTTTATTTATATTTCAGTTTATCAAATATTATTTATGTTATATTATTTGCTTCAATATTTCATTTCCAAATTTCATTTAGTTGGGATTAGGCAACTGTAAAAACCTTAATATTCTCTAAACCCAGAAATATATCTATTTATTGAAAGCATCATTACATTTCCAATCTGGTTCTGTAGCAAATTTTCCTCATGGAAACAAATGCAAAAATATTTTATTAAATTTCTTCTGCTTCTCTCAACATCTACATTTATAAAGTTCTTCTAAGATTCAAACCTGTTTCGCAATTCCATCAAGAATTTGTCCTTTGGTTATTTCAATTTCATGATGGCAATGGCATAGGAATTACAATTCCTATGTAAACTTGATGTTTTCAATTGTCTAACTGATTTTTTCAGACGTGCAAAGATTTGAATGAAATCACAGGAAATCGATGATTGGATTGAAGAGCCTTGAGAAAATGTACGCTGTGTTTGTTATACACATTTCATGCAGACATACATACACATCATGCTTATCACCATATTCCTCACCAGCATTTAAATCAGCAGATATGTCTATAGGTGTATGTGAATATGTGTTTCTGTGTGTTTCCTTGTCTTGACATCAAGTGATAGTTGTAAAATAGCATCGTTGTTGTTCAAACAGTCTCCTTCATTTTCATTCTTCAGTGAAAATATATCTAGCATAGGAAAGTATTACAGCACTTGGAAACAACTGAGGGTTAGCAACAGGAAAGGAATCTAACCATAAATAATGTCTGCCTTGATGAATTCTGTCAGACACATGCAAGCATAGAAAATTGAGTAGTAAAATGATGATGAGGATGATGATGTTTTACATAGGATGAAAAAAAATCATAAGATGAGCTAGATGGTCATGGATGGGATATGTTTGATCATAGGTATGTTTAATCAAAGTTGACTTAGGGTTAAATAACTGCTGTAATCTGATGTTTATGAATTAAGGAGGAAAGCTCTGCATAGACACTTAACCTGCAGAAAATGACAGCCAAATTTCCTTCGGCTCACACAAGTGTTTTAATAATAGGATTGACTTGTTGTATAATAAAGTACTTGATATATATATACATATATAATAATAAATATTAGGAAATAAATCCAAATTTACAGGGAAAAAATCAGATTTAGGATTAAATCCAATTTTATAGTAAAATATTATATAATATTAATTCGAGACAAAACCACTATTTTGCAAAACAAACAAGGAAAGACTTAATCAATACAAAAAAATTTTTAATATAAAGAAATAAACCGCCACTACAATCGTTTCATGTCTTCAATGACATTCGTCAGGTGGACATATATATATATATATGTATGTATATATATATATATATATATTTATATATATATATATACACACACATATATATATATACACACGCATATATATATGTATATATATAATATAAAGGCAGAATAATCATGATTGGAAGGCTTTTGATCATGTCTACTGATTCCAGGTTGACCAGATGCTAATAAACAACGAAAGGAAAATACTTTAATCTACTCACCCAGCCAGCTTATTGATCGAAAGTGTTCAAATGACAACAATGCCATCATACATACATGTCAGTGTGAAAAAGTTTGGGTTGTCAGAAAAAGAAATCAACCAACTGAATCTGACATTAAAATCTGTAAGTGGAACAGTAAAACTATTCAAGACTTTCCCAGTTTTCAGTTGTGATATTGTTTTCAGTATCTACATTCCAAAGATGGAGGTCTGTATCTTTGTTAGAAACCAGCTTCTTCATCAGAGGAAGAATTTAAATAATTAAAAACTGAAGAGACAAACAAACATACATACATGCATGCATTTAATTTTTTGGCTCAGTTTTTACAACTAGATGCCCTTCTTATCATTCTACTATAGAAAAACAGACATAAAACAAAAAACATAATGGTGATGATGACAACAGACATATGCTGGATTTCTGAACTGCTCCAGCCATTAAATTATAACCACAAGATATTCAACAGCCTGGCAGGATAACAGGGAACCCTTGCTCAATTTGCTGCCCAGTGGGATGGAACCAAGAACTATGGGGTTATAGAAACTTCCTTCTTAATAACACAACCATGCCTATAAGTTATTTTAAAAACTTTGAAAAAGATTTTTAAAAATGTGTATAGCCAAATGATTTAAAATAAGTAAATGAAGAAAGAAAAACTGTAAGCCATTATTTGTATTATATATTTAACTCCTAATTGATAAATAGTTCTTTGAAAATTTATAAGATTTATAAAATATTCTTTTAACTGTTATTTGTGTGCATTTATATTTACAGATCTTGTAAGGAATTTTTGCTCTTCGTTTTGTTGGTATCTGAATGGGTTTTTTTTCAATTCCTTCTAATTTACAAAATTTCTCTCTCGGTTTGTTGAAGTCAAAGAAAACATAAATTGAACTAAATATTTTGATTGATTCATTCATTGACTGAGTGATGTAATGCTTAACGAGAATGTAAAATTATTTCTTAAAAGCGAGCAGGAAAGTATAGGGAAGGAAAAAAGGAAGAGAGAAATGATATTGATAATGATAATAATGATGGCGATTAAGAACAAGAGCTCAAAGAGATCAAAGCCATGTAAAGAATTTTTAAAATCATATACATATGTGTGTGTATATATGTATGTATCTGCC